>NW_028127841.1:0-61503 GCF_965231255.1 Vanellus vanellus
CTGCCGAAAGCGAAAACAGGTGCTTTTGAGGATGGAGTCCGCAGGAAAGCAGAGAGGGCCAAATTGTCTGTGGCATTTGACAGAGTTCCAGGAGGCAGTGAGAACCAGCATTACTTTTCCCCGCTGGTACCTTTGCTGTGGCAGCAAAAGCTGGACGTTTGTCTTTTTTGCTCCGGAGGGCGCCGAAAGCAAAAATAGGTTCTTTTGAGGATGGAGTCCGCAGGAAAGCAGAGAGGGCCAAATTGTCTGTGGCATTTGAAAGGGTTCCAGGAGGCAGTGAGAACCAGCATTCCTTTTCCCCGCTGGCACCCTTGCTGTGGCAGCAAAAGCTGGACGTTTGTCTTTTTTGCTCCCGAGGCTGCCGAAAGCGAAAACAGGTGCTTTTGAGGATGGAGTCCGCAGGAAAGCAGAGAGGGCCAAATTGTCTGGGGCATTTGAAAGGGTTACAGGAGGCAGTGAGAACCAGCATTACTTTTCCCCGTTGGCACCTTTGCTGTGGCAGCAAAAGCTGGACGTTTGTCTTTTTTGCTCCGGAGGCTGCCGAAAGCGAAAACAGGTGCTTTTGAGGATGGAGTCCGCAGGAAAGCAGAGAGAGCCAAATTGTCTTTGGCATTTAAAGAGGTTCCAGGAGGCAGTGAGGACCAGCATTACTTTTCCCCGCTGGCACCTTTGCTGTGGCAGCAAAAGCTGGACGTTTGTCTTTTTTGCTCCGGAGGGCGCCGAAAGCGAAAACAGGTGCTTTTGAGGATAGAGTCCGCAGGAAAGCAGAGAGGGCCAAATTGTCTGTGGCATTTGAAAGGGTTCCAGGAGGCAGTGAGAACCAGCATTACTTTTCCCCGCTGGCACCTTTGCTGTGGCAGCAAAAGCTGGACGTTTGTATTTTTTGCTCCGGAGGCTGCCGAAAGCGAAAACAGGTGCTTTTGAGGATGGAGTCCGCAGGAAAGCAGAGAGGGCCAAATTGTCTGTGGCATTTGAAAGGGTTCCAGGAGGCAGTGAGAACCAGCATTACTTTTCCACGCTGGCACCTTTGCTGTGGCAGCAAAAGCTGGACGTTTGTCTTTTTTGCTCCGGAGGCTGCCGAAAGCGAAAACAGGTTCTTTTGAGGATGGAGTCCGCAGGAAAGCAGAGAGGGCCAAATTGTCTGGGGCATTTGAAAGGGTTCCAGGAGGCAGTGAGAACCAGCATTACTTTTCTCCGCTGGTACCTTTGCTGTGGCAGCAAAAGCTGGACGTTTGTCTTTTTTGCTCCGGAGGGCGCCGAAAGCAAAAATAGGTTCTTTTGAGGATGGAGTCCGCAGGAAAGCAGAGAGGGCCAAATTGTCTGTGGCATTTGAAAGGGTTCCAGGAGGCAGTGAGAACCAGCATTACTTTTCCCCGCTGGCACCCTTGCTGTGGCAGCAAAAGCTGGACGTTTGTCTTTTTTGCTCCGGAGGCTGCCGAAAGCGAAAATAGGTTCTTTTGAGGATGGAGTCCGCAGGAAAGCAGAGAGGGCCAAATTGTCTGTGGCATTTGAAAGGGTTCCAGGAGGCAGTGAGAACCAGCATTACTTTTCCCCGCTGGCACCTTTGCTGTGGCAGCAAAAGCTGGACGTTTGTCTTTTTTGCTCCGGAGGCTGCCGAAAGCGAAAACAGGTGCTTTTGATGATGGAGTCCGCAGGAAAGCAGAGAGGGCCAAATTGTCTTTGGCATTTAAAGAGGTTCCAGGAGGCAGTGAGGACCAGCATTACTTTTCCCCGCTGGCACCTTTGCTGCGGCAGCAAAAGCTGGACGTTTGTCTTTTTACCACCGGAGGGCGCCAAAAGTGAAAAAAGGCGCTTTTGAGGATAGAGTCCGCAGGAAAGCAGAGAGGGCCAAATTGTCTGGGGCATTTGAAAGGGTTCCAGGAGGCAGTGAGAACCAGCATTACTTTTCCCCGCTGGCACCTTTGCTGTGGCAGCAAAAGCTGGACGTTTGTCTTTTTTGCTCCGGAGGCTGCCGAAAGCGAAAACAGGTGCTTTTGAGGATGGAGTCCGCAGGAAAGCAGAGAGGGCCAAATTGTCTGAGGCATTTGAAAGGGTTCCAGGAGGCAGTGAGAACCAGCATTACTTTTCCCCGCTGGCACCTTTGCTGTGGCAGCAAAAGCTGGACGTTTGTCTTTTTTGCTCCGGAGGCTGCCGAAAGCGAAAACAGGTGCTTTTGAGGATGGAGTCCGCAGGAAAGCAGAGAGGGCCAAATTGTCTGGGGCATTTGAAAGGGTTCCAGGAGGCAGTGAGAACCAGCATTACTTTTCCCCGCTGGCACCTTTGCTGTGGCAGCAAAAGCTGGACGTTTGTCTTTTTTGCTCCGGAGGCTGCCGAAAGCGAAAAAAGGCGCTTTTGAGGATAGAGTCCGCAGGAAAGCAGAGAGGGCCAAATTGTCTGTGGCATTTGAAAGGGTTCCAGGAGGCAGTGAGAACCAGCATTACTTTTCCCCGCTGGCACCTTTGCTGTGGCAGCAAAAGCTGGACGTTTGTCTTTTTTGCTCCGGAGGCTGCCGAAAGCGAAAACAGGTGCTTTTGAGGATGGAGTCCGCAGGAAAGCAGAGAGGGCCAAATTGTCTTTGGCATTTAAAGAGGTTCCAGGAGGCAGTGAGGACCAGCATTACTTTTCCCCGCTGGCACCTTTGCTGTGGCAACAAAAGCTGGACGTTTGTCTTTTTACCACCGGAGGGCGCCGAAAGTGAAAAAAGGCGCTTTTGAGGATAGAGTCCGCAGGAAAGCAGAGAGGGCCAAATTGTCTGTGGCATTTGAAAGGGTTCCAGGAGGCAGTGAGAACCAGCATTACTTTTTCCCGCTGGCACCTTTGCTGTGTCAGCAAAAGCTGGACGTTTGTCTTTTTTGCTCCGGAGGCTGCCGAAAGCGAAAACAGGTGCTTTTGAGGATGGAGTCCGCAGGAAAGCAGAGAGGGCCAAATTGTCTGTGGCATTTGAAAGGGTTCCAGGAGGCAGTGAGAACCAGCATTACTTTTCCCCGCTGGCACCTTTGCTGTGGCAGCAAAAGCTGGACGTTTGTCTTTTTTGCTCCGGAGGCTGCCGAAAGCGAAAACAGGTGCTTTTGAGGATGGAGTCCGCAGGAAAGCAGAGAGGGCCAAATTGTCTGGGGCATTTGAAAGGGTTCCAGGAGGCAGTGAGAACCAGCATTACTTTTCCCCGCTGGCACCTTTGCTGTGGCAGCAAAAGCTGGACGTTTGTCTTTTTTGCTCCGGAGGCTGCCGAAAGCGAAAAAAGGCGCTTTTGAGGATAGAGTCCGCAGGAAAGCAGAGAGGGCCAAATTGTCTGTGGCATTTGAAAGGGTTCCAGGAGGCAGTGAGAACCAGCATTACTTTTCCCCGCTGGCACCTTTGCTGTGGCAGCAAAAGCTGGACGTTTGTCTTTTTTGCTCCGGAGGCTGCCGAAAGCGAAAACAGGTGCTTTTGAGGATGGAGTCCGCAGGAAAGCAGAGAGGGCCAAATTGTCTTTGGCATTTAAAGAGGTTCCAGGAGGCAGTGAGGACCAGCATTACTTTTCCCCGCTGGCACCTTTGCTGTGGCAACAAAAGCTGGACGTTTGTCTTTTTACCACCGGAGGGCGCCGAAAGTGAAAAAAGGCGCTTTTGAGGATAGAGTCCGCAGGAAAGCAGAGAGGGCCAAATTGTCTGTGGCATTTGAAAGGGTTCCAGGAGGCAGTGAGAACCAGCATTACTTTTCCCCGCTGGCACCTTTGCTGTGTCAGCAAAAGCTGGACGTTTGTCTTTTTTGCTCCGGAGGCTGCCGAAAGCGAAAACAGGTGCTTTTGAGGATGGAGTCCGCAGGAAAGCAGAGAGGGCCAAATTGTCTGTGGCATTTGAAAGGGTTCCAGGAGGCAGTGAGAACCAGCATTACTTTTCCCCGCTGGCACCTTTGCTGTGGCAGCAAAAGCTGGACGTTTGTCTTTTTTGCTCCGGAGGCTGCCGAAAGCGAAAACAGGTGCTTTTGAGGATGGAGTCCGCAGGAAAGCAGAGAGGGCCAAATTGTCTGGGGCATTTGAAAGGGTTCCAGGAGGCAGTGAGAACCAGCATTACTTTTCCCCGCTGGCACCTTTGCTGTGGCAGCAAAAGCTGGACGTTTGTCTTTTTTGCTCCGGAGGCTGCCGAAAGCGAAAACAGGTGCTTTTGAGGATGGAGTCCGCAGGAAAGCAGAGAGGGCCAAATTGTCTGTGGCATTTGAAAGGGTTCCAGGAGGCAGTGAGAACCAGCATTACTTTTCCCCGCTGGCACCTTTGCTGTGGCAGCAAAAGCTGGACGTTTGTCTTTTTTGCTCCGGAGGCTGCCGAAAGCGAAAACAGGTGCTTTTGAGGATGGAGTCCGCAGGAAAGCAGAGAGGGCCAAATTGTCTGTGGCATTTGAAGAGGTTCCAGGAGGCAGTGAGAACCAGCATTACTTTTCCCCGCTGGTACCTTTGCTGTGGCAGCAAAAGCTGGACGTTTGTCTTTTTTGCTCCGGAGGCTGCCGAAAGCGAAAACAGGTGCTTTTGAGGATGGAGTCCGCAGGAAAGCAGAGAGGGCCAAATTGTCTGTGGCATTTGAAGAGGTTCCAGGAGGCAGTGAGAACCAGCATTACTTTTCCCCGCTGGCACCTTTGCTATGGCAGCAAAAGCTGGACGTTTGTCTTTTAACCACCGGAGGGCGCCGAAAGTGAAAAAAGGCGCTTTTGAGGATAGAGTCCGCAGGAAAGCAGAGAGGGCCAAATTGTCTTTGGCATTTGATAGGGTTCCAGGAGGCAGTGAGAACCAGCATTACTTTCCCCCGCTGGCACCTTTGCTGTGGCAGCAAAAGCTGGACGTTTGTCTTTTTTGCTCCGGAGGCTGCCGAAAGCGAAAACAGGTGCTTTTGAGGATGGAGTCCACAGGAAAGCAGAGAGGGCCAAATTGTCTTTGGCATTTAAAGAGGTTCCAGGAGGCAGTGAGGACCAGCATTACTTTTCCCCGCTGGCACCTTTGCTGTGGCAGCAAAAGCTGGACGTTTGTCTTTTTACCACCGGAGGGCGCCGAAAGTGAAAAAAGGCGCTTTTGAGGATAGAGTCCGCAGGAAAGCAGAGAGGGCCAAATTGTCTGTGGCATTTGAAAGGGTTCCAGGAGGCAGTGAGAACCAGCATTACTTTTCCCCGCTGGCACCTTTGCTGTGTCAGCAAAAGCTGGACGTTTGTCTTTTTTGTCTCGGAGGCTGCCGAAAGCGAAAACAGGTGCTTTTGAGGATGGAGTCCGCAGGAAAGCAGAGAGGGCCAAATTGTCTGTGGCATTTGAAAGGGTTCCAGGAGGCAGTGAGAACCAGCATTACTTTTCCCCGCTGGCACCTTTGCTGTGGCAGCAAAAGCTGGACGTTTGTATTTTTTGCTCCGGAGGCTGCCGAAAGCGAAAACAGGTGCTTTTGAGGATGGAGTCCGCAGGAAAGCAGAGAGGGCCAAATTGTCTGGGGCATTTGAAAGGGTTCCAGGAGGCAGTGAGAACCAGCATTACTTTTCCCCGCTGGCACCTTTGCTGTGGCAGCAAAAGCTGGACGTTTGTCTTTTTTGCTCCGGAGGCTGCCGAAAGCGAAAACAGGTGCTTTTGAGGATGGAGTCCGCAGGAAAGCAGAGAGGGCCAAATTGTCTGTGGCATTTGAAAGGGTTCCAGGAGGCAGTGAGAACCAGCATTACTTTTCCCCGCTGGCACCTTTGCTGTGGCAGCAAAAGCTGGACGTTTGTCTTTTTTGCTCCGGAGGCTGCCGAAAGCGAAAACAGGTGCTTTTGAGGATGGAGTCCGCAGGAAAGCAGAGAGGGCCAAATTGTCTGTGGCATTTGAAGAGGTTCCAGGAGGCAGTGAGAACCAGCATTACTTTTCCCCGCTGGTACCTTTGCTGTGGCAGCAAAAGCTGGACGTTTGTCTTTTTTGCTCCGGAGGCTGCCGAAAGCGAAAACAGGTGCTTTTGAGGATGGAGTCCGCAGGAAAGCAGAGAGGGCCAAATTGTCTGTGGCATTTGACAGAGTTCCAGGAGGCAGTGAGAACCAGCATTACTTTTCCCCGCTGGTACCTTTGCTGTGGCAGCAAAAGCTGGACGTTTGTCTTTTTTGCTCCGGAGGGCGCCGAAAGCAAAAATAGGTTCTTTTGAGGATGGAGTCCGCAGGAAAGCAGAGAGGGCCAAATTGTCTGTGGCATTTGAAAGGGTTCCAGGAGGCAGTGAGAACCAGCATTCCTTTTCCCCGCTGGCACCCTTGCTGTGGCAGCAAAAGCTGGACGTTTGTCTTTTTTGCTCCCGAGGCTGCCGAAAGCGAAAACAGGTGCTTTTGAGGATGGAGTCCGCAGGAAAGCAGAGAGGGCCAAATTGTCTGGGGCATTTGAAAGGGTTACAGGAGGCAGTGAGAACCAGCATTACTTTTCCCCGTTGGCACCTTTGCTGTGGCAGCAAAAGCTGGACGTTTGTCTTTTTTGCTCCGGAGGCTGCCGAAAGCGAAAACAGGTGCTTTTGAGGATGGAGTCCGCAGGAAAGCAGAGAGAGCCAAATTGTCTTTGGCATTTAAAGAGGTTCCAGGAGGCAGTGAGGACCAGCATTACTTTTCCCCGCTGGCACCTTTGCTGTGGCAGCAAAAGCTGGACGTTTGTCTTTTTTGCTCCGGAGGGCGCCGAAAGCGAAAACAGGTGCTTTTGAGGATAGAGTCCGCAGGAAAGCAGAGAGGGCCAAATTGTCTGTGGCATTTGAAAGGGTTCCAGGAGGCAGTGAGAACCAGCATTACTTTTCCCCGCTGGCACCTTTGCTGTGGCAGCAAAAGCTGGACGTTTGTCTTTTTTGCTCCGGAGGCTGCCGAAAGCGAAAACAGGTGCTTTTGAGGATGGAGTCCGCAGGAAAGCAGAGAGGGCCAAATTGTCTGTGGCATTTGAAAGGGTTCCAGGAGGCAGTGAGAACCAGCATTACTTTTCCACGCTGGCACCTTTGCTGTGGCAGCAAAAGCTGGACGTTTGTCTTTTTTGCTCCGGAGGCTGCCGAAAGCGAAAACAGGTTCTTTTGAGGATGGAGTCCGCAGGAAAGCAGAGAGGGCCAAATTGTCTGGGGCATTTGAAAGGGTTCCAGGAGGCAGTGAGAACCAGCATTACTTTTCTCCGCTGGTACCTTTGCTGTGGCAGCAAAAGCTGGACGTTTGTCTTTTTTGCTCCGGAGGGCGCCGAAAGCAAAAATAGGTTCTTTTGAGGATGGAGTCCGCAGGAAAGCAGAGAGGGCCAAATTGTCTGTGGCATTTGAAAGGGTTCCAGGAGGCAGTGAGAACCAGCATTACTTTTCCCCGCTGGCACCCTTGCTGTGGCAGCAAAAGCTGGACGTTTGTCTTTTTTGCTCCGGAGGCTGCCGAAAGCGAAAATAGGTTCTTTTGAGGATGGAGTCCGCAGGAAAGCAGAGAGGGCCAAATTGTCTGTGGCATTTGAAAGGGTTCCAGGAGGCAGTGAGAACCAGCATTACTTTTCCCCGCTGGCACCTTTGCTGTGGCAGCAAAAGCTGGACGTTTGTCTTTTTTGCTCCGGAGGCTGCCGAAAGCGAAAACAGGTGCTTTTGAGGATGGAGTCCGCAGGAAAGCAGAGAGGGCCAAATTGTCTGTGGCATTTGAAAGGGTTCCAGGAGGCAGTGAGAACCAGCATTACTTTTCCACGCTGGCACCTTTGCTGTGGCAGCAAAAGCTGGACGTTTGTCTTTTTTGCTCCGGAGGCTGCCGAAAGCGAAAACAGGTTCTTTTGAGGATGGAGTCCGCAGGAAAGCAGAGAGGGCCAAATTGTCTGGGGCATTTGAAAGGGTTCCAGGAGGCAGTGAGAACCAGCATTACTTTTCTCCGCTGGTACCTTTGCTGTGGCAGCAAAAGCTGGACGTTTGTCTTTTTTGCTCCGGAGGGCGCCGAAAGCAAAAATAGGTTCTTTTGAGGATGGAGTCCGCAGGAAAGCAGAGAGGGCCAAATTGTCTGTGGCATTTGAAAGGGTTCCAGGAGGCAGTGAGAACCAGCATTACTTTTCCCCGCTGGCACCCTTGCTGTGGCAGCAAAAGCTGGACGTTTGTCTTTTTTGCTCCGGAGGCTGCCGAAAGCGAAAATAGGTTCTTTTGAGGATGGAGTCCGCAGGAAAGCAGAGAGGGCCAAATTGTCTGTGGCATTTGAAAGGGTTCCAGGAGGCAGTGAGAACCAGCATTACTTTTCCCCGCTGGCACCTTTGCTGTGGCAGCAAAAGCTGGACGTTTGTCTTTTTTGCTCCGGAGGCTGCCGAAAGCGAAAACAGGTGCTTTTGATGATGGAGTCCGCAGGAAAGCAGAGAGGGCCAAATTGTCTTTGGCATTTAAAGAGGTTCCAGGAGGCAGTGAGGACCAGCATTACTTTTCCCCGCTGGCACCTTTGCTGCGGCAGCAAAAGCTGGACGTTTGTCTTTTTACCACCGGAGGGCGCCAAAAGTGAAAAAAGGCGCTTTTGAGGATAGAGTCCGCAGGAAAGCAGAGAGGGCCAAATTGTCTGTGGCATTTGAAAGGGTTCCAGGAGGCAGTGAGAACCAGCATTACTTTTCCCCGCTGGCACCTTTGCTGTGTCAGCAAAAGCTGGACGTTTGTCTTTTTTGCTCCGGAGGCTGCCGAAAGCGAAAACAGGTGCTTTTGAGGATGGAGTCCGCAGGAAAGCAGAGAGGGCCAAATTGTCTGAGGCATTTGAAAGGGTTCCAGGAGGCAGTGAGAACCAGCATTACTTTTCCCCGCTGGCACCTTTGCTGTGGCAGCAAAAGCTGGACGTTTGTCTTTTTTGCTCCGGAGGCTGCCGAAAGCGAAAACAGGTGCTTTTGAGGATGGAGTCCGCAGGAAAGCAGAGAGGGCCAAATTGTCTGAGGCATTTGAAAGGGTTCCAGGAGGCAGTGAGAACCAGCATTACTTTTCCCCGCTGGCACCTTTGCTGTGGCAGCAAAAGCTGGACGTTTGTCTTTTTTGCTCCGGAGGCTGCCGAAAGCGAAAAAAGGCGCTTTTGAGGATAGAGTCCGCAGGAAAGCAGAGAGGGCCAAATTGTCTGTGGCATTTGAAAGGGTTCCAGGAGGCAGTGAGAACCAGCATTACTTTTCCCCGCTGGCACCTTTGCTGTGGCAGCAAAAGCTGGACGTTTGTCTTTTTTGCTCCGGAGGCTGCCGAAAGCGAAAACAGGTGCTTTTGAGGATGGAGTCCGCAGGAAAGCAGAGAGGGCCAAATTGTCTTTGGCATTTAAAGAGGTTCCAGGAGGCAGTGAGGACCAGCATTACTTTTCCCCGCTGGCACCTTTGCTGAGGCAACAAAAGCTGGACGTTTGTCTTTTTACCACCGGAGGGCGCCGAAAGTGAAAAAAGGCGCTTTTGAGGATAGAGTCCGCAGGAAAGCAGAGAGGGCCAAATTGTCTGGGGCATTTGAAAGGGTTCCAGGAGGCAGTGAGAACCAGCATTACTTTTCCCCGCTGGCACCTTTGCTGTGGCAGCAAAAGCTGGACGTTTGTCTTTTTTGCTACGGAGGCTGCCGAAAGCGAAAACAGGTGCTTTTGAGGATGGAGTCCGCAGGAAAGCAGAGAGGGCCAAATTGTCTGTGGCATTTGAAAGGGTTCCAGGAGGCAGTGAGAACCAGCATTACTTTTCCCCGCTGGCACCTTTGCTGTGGCAGCAAAAGCTGGACGTTTGTCTTTTTTGCTCCGGAGGCTGCCGAAAGCGAAAACAGGTGCTTTTGAGGATGGAGTCCGCAGGAAAGCAGAGAGGGCCAAATTGTCTGGGGCATTTGAAAGGGTTCCAGGAGGCAGTGAGAACCAGCATTACTTTTCCCCGCTGGCACCTTTGCTGTGGCAGCAAAAGCTGGACGTTTGTCTTTTTTGCTCCGGAGGCTGCCGAAAGCGAAAACAGGTGCTTTTGAGGATGGAGTCCGCAGGAAAGCAGAGAGGGCCAAATTGTCTGTGGCATTTGAAAGGGTTCCAGGAGGCAGTGAGAACCAGCATTACTTTTCCCCGCTGGCACCTTTGCTGTGGCAGCAAAAGCTGGACGTTTGTCTTTTTTGCTCCGGAGGCTGCCGAAAGCGAAAACAGGTGCTTTTGAGGATGGAGTCCGCAGGAAAGCAGAGAGGGCCAAATTGTCTGTGGCATTTGAAGAGGTTCCAGGAGGCAGTGAGAACCAGCATTACTTTTCCCCGCTGGTACCTTTGCTGTGGCAGCAAAAGCTGGACGTTTGTCTTTTTTGCTCCGGAGGCTGCCGAAAGCGAAAACAGGTGCTTTTGAGGATGGAGTCCGCAGGAAAGCAGAGAGGGCCAAATTGTCTGTGGCATTTGAAGAGGTTCCAGGAGGCAGTGAGAACCAGCATTACTTTTCCCCGCTGGTACCTTTGCTGTGGCAGCAAAAGCTGGACGTTTGTCTTTTTTGCTCCGGAGGGCGCCGAAAGCAAAAATAGGTTCTTTTGAGGATGGAGTCCGCAGGAAAGCAGAGAGGGCCAAATTGTCTGTGGCATTTGAAAGGGTTCCAGGAGGCAGTGAGAACCAGCATTACTTTTCCCCGCTGGCACCCTTGCTGTGGCAGCAAAAGCTGGACGTTTGTCTTTTTTGCTCCGGAGGCTGCCGAAAGCGAAAACAGGTGCTTTTGAGGATGGAGTCCGCAGGAAAGCAGAGAGGGCCAAATTGTCCGTGGCATTTGAAAGGGTTCCAGGAGGCAGTGAGAACCAGCATTACTTTTCCCCGTTGGCACCTTTGCTGTGGCAGCAAAAGCTGGACGTTTGTCTTTTTTGCTCCGGAGGCTGCCGAAAGCGAAAACAGGTGCTTTTGAGGATGGAGTCCGCAGGAAAGCAGAGAGAGCCAAATTGTCTTTGGCATTTAAAGAGGTTCCAGGAGGCAGTGAGGACCAGCATTACTTTTCCCCGCTGGCACCTTTGCTGTGGCAGCAAAAGCTGGACGTTTGTCTTTTTTGCTCCGGAGGGCGCCGAAAGCGAAAACAGGTGCTTTTGAGGATGGAGTCCGCAGGAAAGCAGAGAGGGCCAAATTGTCTGGGGCATTTGAAAGGGTTCCAGGAGGCAGTGAGAACCAGCATTACTTTTCCCCGCTGGCACCTTTGCTGTGGCAGCAAAAGCTGGACGTTTGTCTTTTTTGCTCCGGAGGCTGCCGAAAGCGAAAAAAGGCGCTTTTGAGGATAGAGTCCGCAGGAAAGCAGAGAGGGCCAAATTGTCTGTGGCATTTGAAAGGGTTCCAGGAGGCAGTGAGAACCAGCATTACTTTTCCCCGCTGGCACCTTTGCTGTGGCAGCAAAAGCTGGACGTTTGTCTTTTTTGCTCCGGAGGCTGCCGAAAGCGAAAACAGGTGCTTTTGAGGATGGAGTCCGCAGGAAAGCAGAGAGGGCCAAATTGTCTTTGGCATTTAAAGAGGTTCCAGGAGGCAGTGAGGACCAGCATTACTTTTCCCCGCTGGCACCTTTGCTGTGGCAACAAAAGCTGGACGTTTGTCTTTTTACCACCGGAGGGCGCCGAAAGTGAAAAAAGGCGCTTTTGAGGATAGAGTCCGCAGGAAAGCAGAGAGGGCCAAATTGTCAGGGGCATTTGAAAGGGTTCCAGGAGGCAGTGAGAACCAGCATTACTTTTCCCCGCTGGCACCTTTGCTGTGTCAGCAAAAGCTGGACGTTTGTCTTTTTTGCTCCGGAGGCTGCCGAAAGCGAAAACAGGTGCTTTTGAGGATGGAGTCCGCAGGAAAGCAGAGAGGGCCAAATTGTCTGTGGCATTTGAAAGGGTTCCAGGAGGCAGTGAGAACCAGCATTACTTTTCCCCGCTGGCACCTTTGCTGTGGCAGCAAAAGCTGGACGTTTGTCTTTTTTGCTCCGGAGGCTGCCGAAAGCGAAAACAGGTGCTTTTGAGGATGGAGTCCGCAGGAAAGCAGAGAGGGCCAAATTGTCTGGGGCATTTGAAAGGGTTCCAGGAGGCAGTGAGAACCAGCATTACTTTTCCCCGCTGGCACCTTTGCTGTGGCAACAAAAGCTGGACGTTTGTCTTTTTACCACCGGAGGGCGCCGAAAGTGAAAAAAGGCGCTTTTGAGGATAGAGTCCGCAGGAAAGCAGAGAGGGCCAAATTGTCTGTGGCATTTGAAAGGGTTCCAGGAGGCAGTGAGAACCAGCATTACTTTTCCCCGCTGGCACCTTTGCTGTGTCAGCAAAAGCTGGACGTTTGTCTTTTTTGCTCCGGAGGCTGCCGAAAGCGAAAACAGGTGCTTTTGAGGATGGAGTCCGCAGGAAAGCAGAGAGGGCCAAATTGTCTGTGGCATTTGAAAGGGTTCCAGGAGGCAGTGAGAACCAGCATTACTTTTCCCTGCTGGCACCTTTGCTGTGGCAGCAAAAGCTGGACGTTTGTCTTTTTTGCTCCGGAGGCTGCCGAAAGCGAAAACAGGTGCTTTTGAGGATGGAGTCCGCAGGAAAGCAGAGAGGGCCAAATTGTCTGGGGCATTTGAAAGGGTTCCAGGAGGCAGTGAGAACCAGCATTACTTTTCCCCGCTGGCACCTTTGCTGTGGCAGCAAAAGCTGGACGTTTGTCTTTTTTGCTCCGGAGGCTGCCGAAAGCGAAAACAGGTGCTTTTGAGGATGGAGTCCGCAGGAAAGCAGAGAGGGCCAAATTGTCTGTGGCATTTGAAAGGGTTCCAGGAGGCAGTGAGAACCAGCATTACTTTTCCCCGCTGGCACCTTTGCTGTGGCAGCAAAAGCTGGACGTTTGTCTTTTTTGCTCCGGAGGCTGCCGAAAGCGAAAACAGGTGCTTTTGAGGATGGAGTCCGCAGGAAAGCAGAGAGGGCCAAATTGTCTGTGGCATTTGAAGAGGTTCCAGGAGGCAGTGAGAACCAGCATTACTTTTCCCCGCTGGTACCTTTGCTGTGGCAGCAAAAGCTGGACGTTTGTCTTTTTTGCTCCGGAGGCTGCCGAAAGCGAAAACAGGTGCTTTTGAGGATGGAGTCCGCAGGAAAGCAGAGAGGGCCAAATTGTCTGTGGCATTTGAAGAGGTTCCAGGAGGCAGTGAGAACCAGCATTACTTTTCCCCGCTGGCACCTTTGCTATGGCAGCAAAAGCTGGACGTTTGTCTTTTAACCACCGGAGGGCGCCGAAAGTGAAAAAAGGCGCTTTTGAGGATAGAGTCCGCAGGAAAGCAGAGAGGGCCAAATTGTCTTTGGCATTTGATAGGGTTCCAGGAGGCAGTGAGAACCAGCATTACTTTCCCCCGCTGGCACCTTTGCTGTGGCAGCAAAAGCTGGACGTTTGTCTTTTTTGCTCCGGAGGCTGCCGAAAGCGAAAACAGGTGCTTTTGAGGATGGAGTCCACAGGAAAGCAGAGAGGGCCAAATTGTCTTTGGCATTTAAAGAGGTTCCAGGAGGCAGTGAGGACCAGCATTACTTTTCCCCGCTGGCACCTTTGCTGTGGCAGCAAAAGCTGGACGTTTGTCTTTTTACCACCGGAGGGCGCCGAAAGTGAAAAAAGGCGCTTTTGAGGATAGAGTCCGCAGGAAAGCAGAGAGGGCCAAATTGTCTGTGGCATTTGAAAGGGTTCCAGGAGGCAGTGAGAACCAGCATTACTTTTCCCCGCTGGCACCTTTGCTGTGTCAGCAAAAGCTGGACGTTTGTCTTTTTTGTCTCGGAGGCTGCCGAAAGCGAAAACAGGTGCTTTTGAGGATGGAGTCCGCAGGAAAGCAGAGAGGGCCAAATTGTCTGTGGCATTTGAAAGGGTTCCAGGAGGCAGTGAGAACCAGCATTACTTTTCCCCGCTGGCACCTTTGCTGTGGCAGCAAAAGCTGGACGTTTGTATTTTTTGCTCCGGAGGCTGCCGAAAGCGAAAACAGGTGCTTTTGAGGATGGAGTCCGCAGGAAAGCAGAGAGGGCCAAATTGTCTGTGGCATTTGAAAGGGTTCCAGGAGGCAGTGAGAACCAGCATTACTTTTCCCCGCTGGCACCTTTGCTGTGGCAGCAAAAGCTGGACGTTTGTCTTTTTTGCTCCGGAGGCTGCCGAAAGCGAAAACAGGTGCTTTTGAGGATGGAGTCCGCAGGAAAGCAGAGAGGGCCAAATTGTCTGTGGCATTTGAAAGGGTTCCAGGAGGCAGTGAGAACCAGCATTACTTTTCCCCGCTGGCACCTTTGCTGTGGCAGCAAAAGCTGGACGTTTGTCTTTTTTGCTCCGGAGGCTGCCGAAAGCGAAAACAGGTGCTTTTGAGGATGGAGTCCGCAGGAAAGCAGAGAGGGCCAAATTGTCTGTGGCATTTGAAGAGGTTCCAGGAGGCAGTGAGAACCAGCATTACTTTTCCCCGCTGGTACCTTTGCTGTGGCAGCAAAAGCTGGACGTTTGTCTTTTTTGCTCCGGAGGCTGCCGAAAGCGAAAACAGGTGCTTTTGATGATGGAGTCCGCAGGAAAGCAGAGAGGGCCAAATTGTCTGTGGCATTTGACAGAGTTCCAGGAGGCAGTGAGAACCAGCATTACTTTTCCCCGCTGGTACCTTTGCTGTGGCAGCAAAAGCTGGACGTTTGTCTTTTTTGCTCCGGAGGGCGCCGAAAGCAAAAATAGGTTCTTTTGAGGATGGAGTCCGCAGGAAAGCAGAGAGGGCCAAATTGTCTGTGGCATTTGAAAGGGTTCCAGGAGGCAGTGAGAACCAGCATTCCTTTTCCCCGCTGGCACCCTTGCTGTGGCAGCAAAAGCTGGACGTTTGTCTTTTTTGCTCCCGAGGCTGCCGAAAGCGAAAACAGGTGCTTTTGAGGATGGAGTCCGCAGGAAAGCAGAGAGGGCCAAATTGTCTGGGGCATTTGAAAGGGTTACAGGAGGCAGTGAGAACCAGCATTACTTTTCCCCGTTGGCACCTTTGCTGTGGCAGCAAAAGCTGGACGTTTGTCTTTTTTGCTCCGGAGGCTGCCGAAAGCGAAAACAGGTGCTTTTGAGGATGGAGTCCGCAGGAAAGCAGAGAGAGCCAAATTGTCTTTGGCATTTAAAGAGGTTCCAGGAGGCAGTGAGGACCAGCATTACTTTTCCCCGCTGGCACCTTTGCTGTGGCAGCAAAAGCTGGACGTTTGTCTTTTTTGCTCCGGAGGGCGCCGAAAGCGAAAACAGGTGCTTTTGAGGATAGAGTCCGCAGGAAAGCAGAGAGGGCCAAATTGTCTGTGGCATTTGAAAGGGTTCCAGGAGGCAGTGAGAACCAGCATTACTTTTCCCCGCTGGCACCTTTGCTGTGGCAGCAAAAGCTGGACGTTTGTCTTTTTTGCTCCGGAGGCTGCCGAAAGCGAAAACAGGTGCTTTTGAGGATGGAGTCCGCAGGAAAGCAGAGAGGGCCAAATTGTCTGTGGCATTTGAAAGGGTTCCAGGAGGCAGTGAGAACCAGCATTACTTTTCCACGCTGGCACCTTTGCTGTGGCAGCAAAAGCTGGACGTTTGTCTTTTTTGCTCCGGAGGCTGCCGAAAGCGAAAACAGGTTCTTTTGAGGATGGAGTCCGCAGGAAAGCAGAGAGGGCCAAATTGTCTGTGGCATTTGAAAGGGTTCCAGGAGGCAGTGAGAACCAGCATTACTTTTCTCCGCTGGTACCTTTGCTGTGGCAGCAAAAGCTGGACGTTTGTCTTTTTTGCTCCGGAGGGCGCCGAAAGCAAAAATAGGTTCTTTTGAGGATGGAGTCCGCAGGAAAGCAGAGAGGGCCAAATTGTCTGTGGCATTTGAAAGGGTTCCAGGAGGCAGTGAGAACCAGCATTACTTTTCCCCGCTGGCACCCTTGCTGTGGCAGCAAAAGCTGGACGTTTGTCTTTTTTGCTCCGGAGGCTGCCGAAAGCGAAAATAGGTTCTTTTGAGGATGGAGTCCGCAGGAAAGCAGAGAGGGCCAAATTGTCTGTGGCATTTGAAAGGGTTCCAGGAGGCAGTGAGAACCAGCATTACTTTTCCCCGCTGGCACCTTTGCTGTGGCAGCAAAAGCTGGACGTTTGTCTTTTTTGCTCCGGAGGCTGCCGAAAGCGAAAACAGGTGCTTTTGATGATGGAGTCCGCAGGAAAGCAGAGAGGGCCAAATTGTCTTTGGCATTTAAAGAGGTTCCAGGAGGCAGTGAGGACCAGCATTACTTTTCCCCGCTGGCACCTTTGCTGCGGCAGCAAAAGCTGGACGTTTGTCTTTTTACCACCGGAGGGCGCCAAAAGTGAAAAAAGGCGCTTTTGAGGATAGAGTCCGCAGGAAAGCAGAGAGGGCCAAATTGTCTGGGGCATTTGAAAGGGTTCCAGGAGGCAGTGAGAACCAGCATTACTTTTCCCCGCTGGCACCTTTGCTGTGGCAGCAAAAGCTGGACGTTTGTCTTTTTTGCTCCGGAGGCTGCCGAAAGCGAAAACAGGTGCTTTTGAGGATGGAGTCCGCAGGAAAGCAGAGAGGGCCAAATTGTCTGAGGCATTTGAAAGGGTTCCAGGAGGCAGTGAGAACCAGCATTACTTTTCCCCGCTGGCACCTTTGCTGTGGCAGCAAAAGCTGGACGTTTGTCTTTTTTGCTCCGGAGGCTGCCGAAAGCGAAAACAGGTGCTTTTGAGGATGGAGTCCGCAGGAAAGCAGAGAGGGCCAAATTGTCTGGGGCATTTGAAAGGGTTCCAGGAGGCAGTGAGAACCAGCATTACTTTTCCCCGCTGGCACCTTTGCTGTGGCAGCAAAAGCTGGACGTTTGTCTTTTTTGCTCCGGAGGCTGCCGAAAGCGAAAAAAGGCGCTTTTGAGGATAGAGTCCGCAGGAAAGCAGAGAGGGCCAAATTGTCTGTGGCATTTGAAAGGGTTCCAGGAGGCAGTGAGAACCAGCATTACTTTTCCCCGCTGGCACCTTTGCTGTGGCAGCAAAAGCTGGACGTTTGTCTTTTTTGCTCCGGAGGCTGCCGAAAGCGAAAACAGGTGCTTTTGAGGATGGAGTCCGCAGGAAAGCAGAGAGGGCCAAATTGTCTTTGGCATTTAAAGAGGTTCCAGGAGGCAGTGAGGACCAGCATTACTTTTCCCCGCTGGCACCTTTGCTGTGGCAACAAAAGCTGGACGTTTGTCTTTTTACCACCGGAGGGCGCCGAAAGTGAAAAAAGGCGCTTTTGAGGATAGAGTCCGCAGGAAAGCAGAGAGGGCCAAATTGTCTGGGGCATTTGAAAGGGTTCCAGGAGGCAGTGAGAACCAGCATTACTTTTCCCCGCTGGCACCTTTGCTGTGGCAGCAAAAGCTGGACGTTTGTCTTTTTTGCTACGGAGGCTGCCGAAAGCGAAAACAGGTGCTTTTGAGGATGGAGTCCGCAGGAAAGCAGAGAGGGCCAAATTGTCTGTGGCATTTGAAAGGGTTCCAGGAGGCAGTGAGAACCAGCATTACTTTTCCCCGCTGGCACCTTTGCTGTGGCAGCAAAAGCTGGACGTTTGTCTTTTTTGCTCCGGAGGCTGCCGAAAGCGAAAACAGGTGCTTTTGAGGATGGAGTCCGCAGGAAAGCAGAGAGGGCCAAATTGTCTGGGGCATTTGAAAGGGTTCCAGGAGGCAGTGAGAACCAGCATTACTTTTCCCCGCTGGCACCTTTGCTGTGGCAGCAAAAGCTGGACGTTTGTCTTTTTTGCTCCGGAGGCTGCCGAAAGCGAAAACAGGTGCTTTTGAGGATGGAGTCCGCAGGAAAGCAGAGAGGGCCAAATTGTCTGAGGCATTTGAAAGGGTTCCAGGAGGCAGTGAGAACCAGCATTACTTTTCCCCGCTGGCACCTTTGCTGTGGCAGCAAAAGCTGGACGTTTGTCTTTTTTGCTCCGGAGGCTGCCGAAAGCGAAAACAGGTGCTTTTGAGGATGGAGTCCGCAGGAAAGCAGAGAGGGCCAAATTGTCTGTGGCATTTGAAGAGGTTCCAGGAGGCAGTGAGAACCAGCATTACTTTTCCCCGCTGGTACCTTTGCTGTGGCAGCAAAAGCTGGACGTTTGTCTTTTTTGCTCCGGAGGCTGCCGAAAGCGAAAACAGGTGCTTTTGAGGATGGAGTCCGCAGGAAAGCAGAGAGGGCCAAATTGTCTGTGGCATTTGAAGAGGTTCCAGGAGGCAGTGAGAACCAGCATTACTTTTCCCCGCTGGTACCTTTGCTGTGGCAGCAAAAGCTGGACGTTTGTCTTTTTTGCTCCGGAGGGCGCCGAAAGCAAAAATAGGTTCTTTTGAGGATGGAGTCCGCAGGAAAGCAGAGAGGGCCAAATTGTCTGTGGCATTTGAAAGGGTTCCAGGAGGCAGTGAGAACCAGCATTACTTTTCCCCGCTGGCACCCTTGCTGTGGCAGCAAAAGCTGGACGTTTGTCTTTTTTGCTCCGGAGGCTGCCGAAAGCGAAAACAGGTGCTTTTGAGGATGGAGTCCGCAGGAAAGCAGAGAGGGCCAAATTGTCTGTGGCATTTGAAAGGGTTCCAGGAGGCAGTGAGAACCAGCATTACTTTTCCCCGTTGGCACCTTTGCTGTGGCAGCAAAAGCTGGACGTTTGTCTTTTTTGCTCCGGAGGCTGCCGAAAGCGAAAACAGGTGCTTTTGAGGATGGAGTCCGCAGGAAAGCAGAGAGAGCCAAATTGTCTTTGGCATTTAAAGAGGTTCCAGGAGGCAGTGAGGACCAGCATTACTTTTCCCCGCTGGCACCTTTGCTGTGGCAGCAAAAGCTGGACGTTTGTCTTTTTTGCTCCGGAGGGCGCCGAAAGCGAAAACAGGTGCTTTTGAGGATAGAGTCCGCAGGAAAGCAGAGAGGGCCAAATTGTCTGTGGCATTTGAAAGGGTTCCAGGAGGCAGTGAGAACCAGCATTACTTTTCCCCGCTGGCACCTTTGCTGTGGCAGCAAAAGCTGGACGTTTGTCTTTTTTGCTCCGGAGGCTGCCGAAAGCGAAAACAGGTGCTTTTGAGGATGGAGTCCGCAGGAAAGCAGAGAGGGCCAAATTGTCTGGGGCATTTGAAAGGGTTCCAGGAGGCAGTGAGAACCAGCATTACTTTTCCACGCTGGCACCTTTGCTGTGGCAGCAAAAGCTGGACGTTTGTCTTTTTTGCTCCGGAGGCTGCCGAAAGCGAAAACAGGTTCTTTTGAGGATGGAGTCCGCAGGAAAGCAGAGAGGGCCAAATTGTCTGGGGCATTTGAAAGGGTTCCAGGAGGCAGTGAGAACCAGCATTACTTTTCTCCGCTGGTACCTTTGCTGTGGCAGCAAAAGCTGGACGTTTGTCTTTTTTGCTCCGGAGGGCGCCGAAAGCAAAAATAGGTTCTTTTGAGGATGGAGTCCGCAGGAAAGCAGAGAGGGCCAAATTGTCTGTGGCATTTGAAAGGGTTCCAGGAGGCAGTGAGAACCAGCATTACTTTTCCCCGCTGGCACCCTTGCTGTGGCAGCAAAAGCTGGACGTTTGTCTTTTTTGCTCCGGAGGCTGCCGAAAGCGAAAATAGGTTCTTTTGAGGATGGAGTCCGCAGGAAAGCAGAGAGGGCCAAATTGTCTGTGGCATTTGAAAGGGTTCCAGGAGGCAGTGAGAACCAGCATTACTTTTCCCCGCTGGCACCTTTGCTGTGGCAGCAAAAGCTGGACGTTTGTCTTTTTTGCTCCGGAGGCTGCCGAAAGCGAAAACAGGTGCTTTTGATGATGGAGTCCGCAGGAAAGCAGAGAGGGCCAAATTGTCTTTGGCATTTAAAGAGGTTCCAGGAGGCAGTGAGGACCAGCATTACTTTTCCCCGCTGGCACCTTTGCTGCGGCAGCAAAAGCTGGACGTTTGTCTTTTTACCACCGGAGGGCGCCAAAAGTGAAAAAAGGCGCTTTTGAGGATAGAGTCCGCAGGAAAGCAGAGAGGGCCAAATTGTCTGTGGCATTTGAAAGGGTTCCAGGAGGCAGTGAGAACCAGCATTACTTTTCCCCGCTGGCACCTTTGCTGTGGCAGCAAAAGCTGGACGTTTGTCTTTTTTGCTCCGGAGGCTGCCGAAAGCGAAAACAGGTGCTTTTGAGGATGGAGTCCGCAGGAAAGCAGAGAGGGCCAAATTGTCTGAGGCATTTGAAAGGGTTCCAGGAGGCAGTGAGAACCAGCATTACTTTTCCCCGCTGGCACCTTTGCTGTGGCAGCAAAAGCTGGACGTTTGTCTTTTTTGCTCCGGAGGCTGCCGAAAGCGAAAACAGGTGCTTTTGAGGATGGAGTCCGCAGGAAAGCAGAGAGGGCCAAATTGTCTGGGGCATTTGAAAGGGTTCCAGGAGGCAGTGAGAACCAGCATTACTTTTCCCCGCTGGCACCTTTGCTGTGGCAGCAAAAGCTGGACGTTTGTCTTTTTTGCTCCGGAGGCTGCCGAAAGCGAAAAAAGGCGCTTTTGAGGATAGAGTCCGCAGGAAAGCAGAGAGGGCCAAATTGTCTGTGGCATTTGAAAGGGTTCCAGGAGGCAGTGAGAACCAGCATTACTTTTCCCCGCTGGCACCTTTGCTGTGGCAGCAAAAGCTGGACGTTTGTCTTTTTTGCTCCGGAGGCTGCCGAAAGCGAAAACAGGTGCTTTTGAGGATGGAGTCCGCAGGAAAGCAGAGAGGGCCAAATTGTCTTTGGCATTTAAAGAGGTTCCAGGAGGCAGTGAGGACCAGCATTACTTTTCCCCGCTGGCACCTTTGCTGTGGCAGCAAAAGCTGGACGTTTGTCTTTTTACCACCGGAGGGCGCCGAAAGTGAAAAAAGGCGCTTTTGAGGATAGAGTCCGCAGGAAAGCAGAGAGGGCCAAATTGTCTGTGGCATTTGAAAGGGTTCCAGGAGGCAGTGAGAACCAGCATTACTTTTCCCCGCTGGCACCTTTGCTGTGTCAGCAAAAGCTGGACGTTTGTCTTTTTTGCTCCGGAGGCTGCCGAAAGCGAAAACAGGTGCTTTTGAGGATGGAGTCCGCAGGAAAGCAGAGAGGGCCAAATTGTCTGTGGCATTTGAAAGGGTTCCAGGAGGCAGTGAGAACCAGCATTACTTTTCCCCGCTGGCACCTTTGCTGTGGCAGCAAAAGCTGGACGTTTGTATTTTTTGCTCCGGAGGCTGCCGAAAGCGAAAACAGGTGCTTTTGAGGATGGAGTCCGCAGGAAAGCAGAGAGGGCCAAATTGTCTGGGGCATTTGAAAGGGTTCCAGGAGGCAGTGAGAACCAGCATTACTTTTCCCCGCTGGCACCTTTGCTGTGGCAGCAAAAGCTGGACGTTTGTCTTTTTTGCTCCGGAGGCTGCCGAAAGCGAAAACAGGTGCTTTTGAGGATGGAGTCCGCAGGAAAGCAGAGAGGGCCAAATTGTCTGTGGCATTTGAAAGGGTTCCAGGAGGCAGTGAGAACCAGCATTACTTTTCCCCGCTGGCACCTTTGCTGTGGCAGCAAAAGCTGGACGTTTGTCTTTTTTGCTCCGGAGGCTGCCGAAAGCGAAAACAGGTGCTTTTGAGGATGGAGTCCGCAGGAAAGCAGAGAGGGCCAAATTGTCTGAGGCATTTGAAAGGGTTCCAGGAGGCAGTGAGAACCAGCATTACTTTTCCCCGCTGGCACCTTTGCTGTGGCAGCAAAAGCTGGACGTTTGTCTTTTTTGCTCCGGAGGCTGCCGAAAGCGAAAACAGGTGCTTTTGAGGATGGAGTCCGCAGGAAAGCAGAGAGGGCCAAATTGTCTGGGGCATTTGAAAGGGTTCCAGGAGGCAGTGAGAACCAGCATTACTTTTCCCCGCTGGCACCTTTGCTGTGGCAGCAAAAGCTGGACGTTTGTCTTTTTTGCTCCGGAGGCTGCCGAAAGCGAAAAAAGGCGCTTTTGAGGATAGAGTCCGCAGGAAAGCAGAGAGGGCCAAATTGTCTGTGGCATTTGAAAGGGTTCCAGGAGGCAGTGAGAACCAGCATTACTTTTCCCCGCTGGCACCTTTGCTGTGGCAGCAAAAGCTGGACGTTTGTCTTTTTTGCTCCGGAGGCTGCCGAAAGCGAAAACAGGTGCTTTTGAGGATGGAGTCCGCAGGAAAGCAGAGAGGGCCAAATTGTCTTTGGCATTTAAAGAGGTTCCAGGAGGCAGTGAGGACCAGCATTACTTTTCCCCGCTGGCACCTTTGCTGTGGCAACAAAAGCTGGACGTTTGTCTTTTTACCACCGGAGGGCGCCGAAAGTGAAAAAAGGCGCTTTTGAGGATAGAGTCCGCAGGAAAGCAGAGAGGGCCAAATTGTCTGTGGCATTTGAAAGGGTTCCAGGAGGCAGTGAGAACCAGCATTACTTTTCCCCGCTGGCACCTTTGCTGTGTCAGCAAAAGCTGGACGTTTGTCTTTTTTGCTCCGGAGGCTGCCGAAAGCGAAAACAGGTGCTTTTGAGGATGGAGTCCGCAGGAAAGCAGAGAGGGCCAAATTGTCTGTGGCATTTGAAAGGGTTCCAGGAGGCAGTGAGAACCAGCATTACTTTTCCCCGCTGGCACCTTTGCTGTGGCAGCAAAAGCTGGACGTTTGTATTTTTTGCTCCGGAGGCTGCCGAAAGCGAAAACAGGTGCTTTTGAGGATGGAGTCCGCAGGAAAGCAGAGAGGGCCAAATTGTCTGGGGCATTTGAAAGGGTTCCAGGAGGCAGTGAGAACCAGCATTACTTTTCCCCGCTGGCACCTTTGCTGTGGCAGCAAAAGCTGGACGTTTGTCTTTTTTGCTCCGGAGGCTGCCGAAAGCGAAAACAGGTGCTTTTGAGGATGGAGTCCGCAGGAAAGCAGAGAGGGCCAAATTGTCTGTGGCATTTGAAAGGGTTCCAGGAGGCAGTGAGAACCAGCATTACTTTTCCCCGCTGGCACCTTTGCTGTGGCAGCAAAAGCTGGACGTTTGTCTTTTTTGCTCCGGAGGCTGCCGAAAGCGAAAACAGGTGCTTTTGAGGATGGAGTCCGCAGGAAAGCAGAGAGGGCCAAATTGTCTGTGGCATTTGAAGAGGTTCCAGGAGGCAGTGAGAACCAGCATTACTTTTCCCCGCTGGTACCTTTGCTGTGGCAGCAAAAGCTGGACGTTTGTCTTTTTTGCTCCGGAGGCTGCCGAAAGCGAAAACAGGTGCTTTTGAGGATGGAGTCCGCAGGAAAGCAGAGAGGGCCAAATTGTCTGTGGCATTTGAAGAGGTTCCAGGAGGCAGTGAGAACCAGCATTACTTTTCCCGGCTGGCACCTTTGCTGTGGCAGCAAAAGCTGGACGTTTGTCTTTTTTGCTCCGGAGGGCGCCGAAAGCAAAAATAGGTTCTTTTGAGGATGGAGTCCGCAGGAAAGCAGAGAGGGCCAAATTGTCTGTGGCATTTGAAAGGGTTCCAGGAGGCAGTGAGAACCAGCATTACTTTTCCCCGCTGGCACCCTTGCTGTGGCAGCAAAAGCTGGACGTTTGTCTTTTTTGCTCCGGAGGCTGCCGAAAGCGAAAACAGGTGCTTTTGAGGATGGAGTCCGCAGGAAAGCAGAGAGGGCCAAATTGTCTGGGGCATTTGAAAGGGTTACAGGAGGCAGTGAGAACCAGCATTACTTTTCCCCGTTGGCACCTTTGCTGTGGCAGCAAAAGCTGGACGTTTGTCTTTTTTGCTCCGGAGGCTGCCGAAAGCGAAAACAGGTGCTTTTGAGGATGGAGTCCGCAGGAAAGCAGAGAGAGCCAAATTGTCTTTGGCATTTAAAGAGGTTCCAGGAGGCAGTGAGGACCAGCATTACTTTTCCCCGCTGGCACCTTTGCTGTGGCAGCAAAAGCTGGACGTTTGTCTTTTTTGCTCCGGAGGGCGCCGAAAGCGAAAACAGGTGCTTTTGAGGATAGAGTCCGCAGGAAAGCAGAGAGGGCCAAATTGTCTGTGGCATTTGAAAGGGTTCCAGGAGGCAGTGAGAACCAGCATTACTTTTCCCCGCTGGCACCTTTGCTGTGGCAGCAAAAGCTGGACGTTTGTCTTTTTTGCTCCGGAGGCTGCCGAAAGCGAAAACAGGTGCTTTTGAGGATGGAGTCCGCAGGAAAGCAGAGAGGGCCAAATTGTCTGTGGCATTTGAAAGGGTTCCAGGAGGCAGTGAGAACCAGCATTACTTTTCCCCGCTGGCACCTTTGCTGTGGCAGCAAAAGCTGGACGTTTGTCTTTTTTGCTCCGGAGGCTGCCGAAAGCGAAAACAGGTGCTTTTGAGGATGGAGTCCGCAGGAAAGCAGAGAGGGCCAAATTGTCTGGGGCATTTGAAAGGGTTCCAGGAGGCAGTGAGAACCAGCATTACTTTTCTCCGCTGGTACCTTTGCTGTGGCAGCAAAAGCTGGACGTTTGTCTTTTTTGCTCCGGAGGGCGCCGAAAGCGAAAATAGGTTCTTTTGAGGATGGAGTCCGCAGGAAAGCAGAGAGGGCCAAATTGTCTGTGGCATTTGAAAGGGTTCCAGGAGGCAGTGAGAACCAGCATTACTTTTCCCCGCTGGCACCTTTGCTGTGGCAACAAAAGCTGGACGTTTGTCTTTTTACCACCGGAGGGCGCCGAAAGTGAAAAAAGGCGCTTTTGAGGATAGAGTCCGCAGGAAAGCAGAGAGGGCCAAATTGTCTGTGGCATTTGAAAGGGTTCCAGGAGGCAGTGAGAACCAGCATTACTTTTCCCCGCTGGCACCTTTGCTGTGTCAGCAAAAGCTGGACGTTTGTCTTTTTTGCTCCGGAGGCTGCCGAAAGCGAAAACAGGTGCTTTTGAGGATGGAGTCCGCAGGAAAGCAGAGAGGGCCAAATTGTCTGTGGCATTTGAAAGGGTTCCAGGAGGCAGTGAGAACCAGCATTACTTTTCCCCGCTGGCACCTTTGCTGTGGCAGCAAAAGCTGGACGTTTGTATTTTTTGCTCCGGAGGCTGCCGAAAGCGAAAACAGGTGCTTTTGAGGATGGAGTCCGCAGGAAAGCAGAGAGGGCCAAATTGTCTGGGGCATTTGAAAGGGTTCCAGGAGGCAGTGAGAACCAGCATTACTTTTCCCCGCTGGCACCTTTGCTGTGGCAGCAAAAGCTGGACGTTTGTCTTTTTTGCTCCGGAGGCTGCCGAAAGCGAAAACAGGTGCTTTTGAGGATGGAGTCCGCAGGAAAGCAGAGAGGGCCAAATTGTCTGTGGCATTTGAAAGGGTTCCAGGAGGCAGTGAGAACCAGCATTACTTTTCCCCGCTGGCACCTTTGCTGTGGCAGCAAAAGCTGGACGTTTGTCTTTTTTGCTCCGGAGGCTGCCGAAAGCGAAAACAGGTGCTTTTGAGGATGGAGTCCGCAGGAAAGCAGAGAGGGCCAAATTGTCTGTGGCATTTGAAGAGGTTCCAGGAGGCAGTGAGAACCAGCATTACTTTTCCCCGCTGGTACCTTTGCTGTGGCAGCAAAAGCTGGACGTTTGTCTTTTTTGCTCCGGAGGCTGCCGAAAGCGAAAACAGGTGCTTTTGAGGATGGAGTCCGCAGGAAAGCAGAGAGGGCCAAATTGTCTGTGGCATTTGAAGAGGTTCCAGGAGGCAGTGAGAACCAGCATTACTTTTCCCGGCTGGCACCTTTGCTGTGGCAGCAAAAGCTGGACGTTTGTCTTTTTTGCTCCGGAGGGCGCCGAAAGCAAAAATAGGTTCTTTTGAGGATGGAGTCCGCAGGAAAGCAGAGAGGGCCAAATTGTCTGTGGCATTTGAAAGGGTTCCAGGAGGCAGTGAGAACCAGCATTACTTTTCCCCGCTGGCACCCTTGCTGTGGCAGCAAAAGCTGGACGTTTGTCTTTTTTGCTCCGGAGGCTGCCGAAAGCGAAAACAGGTGCTTTTGAGGATGGAGTCCGCAGGAAAGCAGAGAGGGCCAAATTGTCTGGGGCATTTGAAAGGGTTACAGGAGGCAGTGAGAACCAGCATTACTTTTCCCCGTTGGCACCTTTGCTGTGGCAGCAAAAGCTGGACGTTTGTCTTTTTTGCTCCGGAGGCTGCCGAAAGCGAAAACAGGTGCTTTTGAGGATGGAGTCCGCAGGAAAGCAGAGAGAGCCAAATTGTCTTTGGCATTTAAAGAGGTTCCAGGAGGCAGTGAGGACCAGCATTACTTTTCCCCGCTGGCACCTTTGCTGTGGCAGCAAAAGCTGGACGTTTGTCTTTTTTGCTCCGGAGGGCGCCGAAAGCGAAAACAGGTGCTTTTGAGGATAGAGTCCGCAGGAAAGCAGAGAGGGCCAAATTGTCTGTGGCATTTGAAAGGGTTCCAGGAGGCAGTGAGAACCAGCATTACTTTTCCCCGCTGGCACCTTTGCTGTGGCAGCAAAAGCTGGACGTTTGTCTTTTTTGCTCCGGAGGCTGCCGAAAGCGAAAACAGGTGCTTTTGAGGATGGAGTCCGCAGGAAAGCAGAGAGGGCCAAATTGTCTGTGGCATTTGAAAGGGTTCCAGGAGGCAGTGAGAACCAGCATTACTTTTCCCCGCTGGCACCTTTGCTGTGGCAGCAAAAGCTGGACGTTTGTCTTTTTTGCTCCGGAGGCTGCCGAAAGCGAAAACAGGTGCTTTTGAGGATGGAGTCCGCAGGAAAGCAGAGAGGGCCAAATTGTCTGGGGCATTTGAAAGGGTTCCAGGAGGCAGTGAGAACCAGCATTACTTTTCTCCGCTGGTACCTTTGCTGTGGCAGCAAAAGCTGGACGTTTGTCTTTTTTGCTCCGGAGGGCGCCGAAAGCGAAAATAGGTTCTTTTGAGGATGGAGTCCGCAGGAAAGCAGAGAGGGCCAAATTGTCTGTGGCATTTGAAAGGGTTCCAGGAGGCAGTGAGAACCAGCATTACTTTTCCCCGCTGGCACCTTTGCTGTGGCAGCAAAAGCTGGACGTTTGTCTTTTTTGCTCCGGAGGCTGCCGAAAGCGAAAACAGGTGCTTTTGATGATGGAGTCCACAGGAAAGCAGAGAGGGCCAAATTGTCTTTGGCATTTAAAGAGGTTCCAGGAGGCAGTGAGGACCAGCATTACTTTTCCCCGCTGGCACCTTTGCTGCGGCAGCAAAAGCTGGACGTTTGTCTTTTTACCACCGGAGGGCGCCGAAAGTGAAAAAAGGCGCTTTTGAGGATAGAGTCCGCAGGAAAGCAGAGAGGGCCAAATTGTCTGTGGCATTTGAAAGGGTTCCAGGAGGCAGTGAGAACCAGCATTACTTTTCCCCGCTGGCACCTTTGCTGTGGCAGCAAAAGCTGGACGTTTGTCTTTTTTGCTCCGGAGGCTGCCGAAAGCGAAAACAGGTGCTTTTGAGGATGGAGTCCGCAGGAAAGCAGAGAGGGCCAAATTGTCTGTGGCATTTGAAAGGGTTCCAGGAGGCAGTGAGAACCAGCATTACTTTTCCCCGCTGGCACCTTTGCTGTGGCAGCAAAAGCTGGACGTTTGTCTTTTTTGCTCCGGAGGCTGCCGAAAGCGAAAACAGGTGCTTTTGAGGATGGAGTCCGCAGGAAAGCAGAGAGGGCCAAATTGTCTGGGGCATTTGAAAGGGTTACAGGAGGCAGTGAGAACCAGCATTACTTTTCCCCGTTGGCACCTTTGCTGTGGCAGCAAAAGCTGGACGTTTGTCTTTTTTGCTCCGGAGGCTGCCGAAAGCGAAAACAGGTGCTTTTGAGGATGGAGTCCGCAGGAAAGCAGAGAGAGCCAAATTGTCTTTGGCATTTAAAGAGGTTCCAGGAGGCAGTGAGGACCAGCATTACTTTTCCCCGCTGGCACCTTTGCTGTGGCAGCAAAAGCTGGACGTTTGTCTTTTTTGCTCCGGAGGGCGCCGAAAGCGAAAACAGGTGCTTTTGAGGATAGAGTCCGCAGGAAAGCAGAGAGGGCCAAATTGTCTGTGGCATTTGAAAGGGTTCCAGGAGGCAGTGAGAACCAGCATTACTTTTCCCCGCTGGCACCTTTGCTGTGGCAGCAAAAGCTGGACGTTTGTCTTTTTTGCTCCGGAGGCTGCCGAAAGCGAAAACAGGTGCTTTTGAGGATGGAGTCCGCAGGAAAGCAGAGAGGGCCAAATTGTCTGGGGCATTTGAAAGGGTTCCAGGAGGCAGTGAGAACCAGCATTACTTTTCCCCGCTGGTACCTTTGCTGTGGCAGCAAAAGCTGGACGTTTGTCTTTTTTGCTCCGGAGGGCGCCGAAAGCAAAAATAGGTTCTTTTGAGGATGGAGTCCGCAGGAAAGCAGAGAGGGCCAAATTGTCTGTGGCATTTGAAAGGGTTCCAGGAGGCAGTGAGAACCAGCATTACTTTTCCCCGCTGGCACCCTTGCTGTGGCAGCAAAAGCTGGACGTTTGTCTTTTTTGCTCCGGAGGCTGCCGAAAGCGAAAATAGGTTCTTTTGAGGATGGAGTCCGCAGGAAAGCAGAGAGGGCCAAATTGTCTGTGGCATTTGAAAGGGTTCCAGGAGGCAGTGAGAACCAGCATTACTTTTCCCCGCTGGCACCTTTGCTGTGGCAGCAAAAGCTGGACGTTTGTCTTTTTTGCTCCGGAGGCTGCCGAAAGCGAAAACAGGTGCTTTTGATGATGGAGTCCGCAGGAAAGCAGAGAGGGCCAAATTGTCTTTGGCATTTAAAGAGGTTCCAGGAGGCAGTGAGGACCAGCATTACTTTTCCCCGCTGGCACCTTTGCTGCGGCAGCAAAAGCTGGACGTTTGTCTTTTTACCACCGGAGGGCGCCGAAAGTGAAAAAAGGCGCTTTTGACGATAGAGTCCGCAGGAAAGCAGAGAGGGCCAAATTGTCTGGGGCATTTGAAAGGGTTCCAGGAGGCAGTGAGAACCAGCATTACTTTTCCCCGCTGGCACCTTTGCTGCGGCAGCAAAAGCTGGACGTTTGTCTTTTTTGCTCCGGAGGCTGCCGAAAGCGAAAACAGGTGCTTTTGATGATGGAGTCCGCAGGAAAGCAGAGAGGGCCAAATTGTCTGTGGCATTTGAAGAGGTTCCAGGAGGCAGTGAGAACCAGCATTACTTTTCCCCGCTGGTACCTTTGCTGTGGCAGCAAAAGCTGGACGTTTGTCTTTTTTGCTCCGGAGGCTGCCGAAAGCGAAAACAGGTGCTTTTGAGGATGGAGTCCGCAGGAAAGCAGAGAGGGCCAAATTGTCTGTGGCATTTGAAGAGGTTCCAGGAGGCAGTGAGAACCAGCATTACTTTTCCCCGCTGGTACCTTTGCTGTGGCAGCAAAAGCTGGACGTTTGTCTTTTTTGCTCCGGAGGGCGCCGAAAGCAAAAATAGGTTCTTTTGAGGATGGAGTCCGCAGGAAAGCAGAGAGGGCCAAATTGTCTGTGGCATTTGAAAGGGTTCCAGGAGGCAGTGAGAACCAGCATTACTTTTCCCCGCTGGCACCCTTGCTGTGGCAGCAAAAGCTGGACGTTTGTCTTTTTTGCTCCGGAGGCTGCCGAAAGCGAAAACAGGTGCTTTTGAGGATGGAGTCCGCAGGAAAGCAGAGAGGGCCAAATTGTCTGGGGCATTTGAAAGGGTTACAGGAGGCAGTGAGAACCAGCATTACTTTTCCCCGTTGGCACCTTTGCTGTGGCAGCAAAAGCTGGACGTTTGTCTTTTTTGCTCCGGAGGCTGCCGAAAGCGAAAACAGGTGCTTTTGAGGATGGAGTCCGCAGGAAAGCAGAGAGAGCCAAATTGTCTTTGGCATTTAAAGAGGTTCCAGGAGGCAGTGAGGACCAGCATTACTTTTCCCCGCTGGCACCTTTGCTGTGGCAGCAAAAGCTGGACGTTTGTCTTTTTTGCTCCGGAGGGCGCCGAAAGCGAAAACAGGTGCTTTTGAGGATAGAGTCCGCAGGAAAGCAGAGAGGGCCAAATTGTCTGTGGCATTTGAAAGGGTTCCAGGAGGCAGTGAGAACCAGCATTACTTTTCCCCGCTGGCACCTTTGCTGTGGCAGCAAAAGCTGGACGTTTGTCTTTTTTGCTCCGGAGGCTGCCGAAAGCGAAAACAGGTGCTTTTGAGGATGGAGTCCGCAGGAAAGCAGAGAGGGCCAAATTGTCTGTGGCATTTGAAAGGGTTCCAGGAGGCAGTGAGAACCAGCATTACTTTTCCCCGCTGGCACCTTTGCTGTGGCAGCAAAAGCTGGACGTTTGTCTTTTTTGCTCCGGAGGCTGCCGAAAGCGAAAACAGGTGCTTTTGAGGATGGAGTCCGCAGGAAAGCAGAGAGGGCCAAATTGTCTGTGGCATTTGAAAGGGTTCCAGGAGGCAGTGAGAACCAGCATTACTTTTCCCCGCTGGCACCTTTGCTGTGGCAGCAAAAGCTGGACGTTTGTCTTTTTTGCTCCGGAGGCTGCCGAAAGCGAAAACAGGTGCTTTTGATGATGGAGTCCACAGGAAAGCAGAGAGGGCCAAATTGTCTTTGGCATTTAAAGAGGTTCCAGGAGGCAGTGAGGACCAGCATTACTTTTCCCCGCTGGCACCTTTGCTGCGGCAGCAAAAGCTGGACGTTTGTCTTTTTACCACCGGAGGGCGCCGAAAGTGAAAAAAGGCGCTTTTGAGGATAGAGTCCGCAGGAAAGCAGAGAGGGCCAAATTGTCTGTGGCATTTGAAAGGGTTCCAGGAGGCAGTGAGAACCAGCATTACTTTTCCCCGCTGGCACCTTTGCTGTGGCAGCAAAAGCTGGACGTTTGTCTTTTTTGCTCCGGAGGCTGCCGAAAGCGAAAACAGGTGCTTTTGAGGATGGAGTCCGCAGGAAAGCAGAGAGGGCCAAATTGTCTGTGGCATTTGAAAGGGTTCCAGGAGGCAGTGAGAACCAGCATTACTTTTCCCCGCTGGCACCTTTGCTGTGGCAGCAAAAGCTGGACGTTTGTCTTTTTTGCTCCGGAGGCTGCCGAAAGCGAAAACAGGTGCTTTTGAGGATGGAGTCCGCAGGAAAGCAGAGAGGGCCAAATTGTCTGGGGCATTTGAAAGGGTTACAGGAGGCAGTGAGAACCAGCATTACTTTTCCCCGTTGGCACCTTTGCTGTGGCAGCAAAAGCTGGACGTTTGTCTTTTTTGCTCCGGAGGCTGCCGAAAGCGAAAACAGGTGCTTTTGAGGATGGAGTCCGCAGGAAAGCAGAGAGAGCCAAATTGTCTTTGGCATTTAAAGAGGTTCCAGGAGGCAGTGAGGACCAGCATTACTTTTCCCCGCTGGCACCTTTGCTGTGGCAGCAAAAGCTGGACGTTTGTCTTTTTTGCTCCGGAGGGCGCCGAAAGCGAAAACAGGTGCTTTTGAGGATAGAGTCCGCAGGAAAGCAGAGAGGGCCAAATTGTCTGTGGCATTTGAAAGGGTTCCAGGAGGCAGTGAGAACCAGCATTACTTTTCCCCGCTGGCACCTTTGCTGTGGCAGCAAAAGCTGGACGTTTGTCTTTTTTGCTCCGGAGGCTGCCGAAAGCGAAAACAGGTGCTTTTGAGGATGGAGTCCGCAGGAAAGCAGAGAGGGCCAAATTGTCTGGGGCATTTGAAAGGGTTCCAGGAGGCAGTGAGAACCAGCATTACTTTTCCCCGCTGGTACCTTTGCTGTGGCAGCAAAAGCTGGACGTTTGTCTTTTTTGCTCCGGAGGGCGCCGAAAGCAAAAATAGGTTCTTTTGAGGATGGAGTCCGCAGGAAAGCAGAGAGGGCCAAATTGTCTGTGGCATTTGAAAGGGTTCCAGGAGGCAGTGAGAACCAGCATTACTTTTCCCCGCTGGCACCCTTGCTGTGGCAGCAAAAGCTGGACGTTTGTCTTTTTTGCTCCGGAGGCTGCCGAAAGCGAAAATAGGTTCTTTTGAGGATGGAGTCCGCAGGAAAGCAGAGAGGGCCAAATTGTCTGTGGCATTTGAAAGGGTTCCAGGAGGCAGTGAGAACCAGCATTACTTTTCCCCGCTGGCACCTTTGCTGTGGCAGCAAAAGCTGGACGTTTGTCTTTTTTGCTCCGGAGGCTGCCGAAAGCGAAAACAGGTGCTTTTGATGATGGAGTCCGCAGGAAAGCAGAGAGGGCCAAATTGTCTTTGGCATTTAAAGAGGTTCCAGGAGGCAGTGAGGACCAGCATTACTTTTCCCCGCTGGCACCTTTGCTGCGGCAGCAAAAGCTGGACGTCTGTCTTTTTACCACCGGAGGGCGCCGAAAGTGAAAAAAGGCGCTTTTGAGGATAGAGTCCGCAGGAAAGCAGAGAGGGCCAAATTGTCTGGGGCATTTGAAAGGGTTCCAGGAGGCAGTGAGAACCAGCATTACTTTTCCCCGCTGGCACCTTTGCTGTGGCAGCAAAAGCTGGACGTTTGTCTTTTTTGCTCCGGAGGCTGCCGAAAGCGAAAACAGGTGCTTTTGAGGATGGAGTCCGCAGGAAAGCAGAGAGGGCCAAATTGTCTGTGGCATTTGAAAGGGTTCCAGGAGGCAGTGAGAACCAGCATTACTTTTCCCCGCTGGCACCTTTGCTGTGGCAGCAAAAGCTGGACGTTTGTCTTTTTTGCTCCGGAGGCTGCCGAAAGCGAAAACAGGTGCTTTTGAGGATGGAGTCCTCAGGAAAGCAGAGAGGGCCAAATTGTCTGGGGCATTTGAAAGGGTTCCAGGAGGCAGTGAGAACCAGCATTAATTTTCCCCGCTGGCACCTTTGCTGTGGCAGCAAAAGCTGGACGTTTGTCTTTTTTGCTCCGGAGGTTGCCGAAAGCGAAAACAGGTGCTTTTGAGGATGGAGTCCGCAGGAAAGCAGAGAGGGCCAAATTGTCTGTGGCATTTGAAAGGGTTCCAGGAGGCAGTGAGAACCAGCATTACTTTTCCCCGCTGGCACCTTTGCTGTGGCAGCAAAAGCTGGACGTTTGTCTTTTTTGCTCCGGAGGCTGCCGAAAGCGAAAACAGGTGCTTTTGATGATGGAGTCCGCAGGAAAGCAGAGAGGGCCAAATTGTCTTTGGCATTTAAAGAGGTTCCAGGAGGCAGTGAGGACCAGCATTACTTTTCCCCGCTGGCACCTTTGCTGTGGCAGCAAAAGCTGGACGTTTGTCTTTTTACCACCGGAGGGCGCCGAAAGTGAAAAAAGGCGCTTTTGAGGATAGAGTCCGCAGGAAAGCAGAGAGGGCCAAATTGTCTGGGGCATTTGAAAGGGTTCCAGGAGGCAGTGAGAACCAGCATTACTTTTCCCCGCTGGCACCTTTGCTGTGGCAGCAAAAGCTGGACGTTTGTCTTTTTTGCTCCGGAGGCTGCCGAAAGCGAAAACAGGTGCTTTTGAGGATGGAGTCCGCAGGAAAGCAGAGAGGGCCAAATTGTCTGGGGCATTTGAAAGGGTTCCAGGAGGCAGTGAGAACCAGCATTACTTTTCTCCGCTGGTACCTTTGCTGTGGCAGCAAAAGCTGGACGTTTGTCTTTTTTGCTCCGGAGGGCGCCGAAAGCAAAAATAGGTTCTTTTGAGGATGGAGTCCGCAGGAAAGCAGAGAGGGCCAAATTGTCTGTGGCATTTGAAAGGGTTCCAGGAGGCAGTGAGAACCAGCATTACTTTTCCCCGCTGGCACCCTTGCTGTGGCAGCAAAAGCTGGACGTTTGTCTTTTTTGCTCCGGAGGCTGCCGAAAGCGAAAATAGGTTCTTTTGAGGATGGAGTCCGCAGGAAAGCAGAGAGGGCCAAATTGTCTGTGGCATTTGAAAGGGTTCCAGGAGGCAGTGAGAACCAGCATTACTTTTCCCCGCTGGCACCTTTGCTGCGGCAGCAAAAGCTGGACGTTTGTCTTTTTTGCTCCGGAGGCTGCCGAAAGCGAAAACAGGTGCTTTTGATGATGGAGTCCGCAGGAAAGCAGAGAGGGCCAAATTGTCTTTGGCATTTAAAGAGGTTCCAGGAGGCAGTGAGGACCAGCATTACTTTTCCCCGCTGGCACCTTTGCTGCGGCAGCAAAAGCTGGACGTTTGTCTTTTTACCACCGGAGGGCGCCGAAAGTGAAAAAAGGCGCTTTTGAGGATAGAGTCCGCAGGAAAGCAGAGAGGGCCAAATTGTCTGTGGCATTTGAAAGGGTTCCAGGAGGCAGTGAGAACCAGCATTACTTTTCCCCGCTGGCACCTTTGCTGTGGCAGCAAAAGCTGGACGTTTGTCTTTTTTGCTCCGGAGGCTGCCGAAAGCGAAAACAGGTGCTTTTGAGGATGGAGTCCGCAGGAAAGCAGAGAGGGCCAAATTGTCTGTGGCATTTGAAGAGGTTCCAGGAGGCAGTGAGAACCAGCATTACTTTTCCCCGCTGGTACCTTTGCTGTGGCAGCAAAAGCTGGACGTTTGTCTTTTTTGCTCCTGAGGTTGCCGAAAGCGAAAATAGGTTCTTTTGAGGATGGAGTCCGCAGGAAAGCAGAGAGGGCGAAATTGTCTGGGCATTTGAAAGGGTTCCAGGAGGCAGTGAGAACCAGCATTACTTTTCCCCGCTGGCACCTTTGCTGTGGCAGCAAAAGCTGGACGTTTGTCTTTTTTGCTCCGGAGGCTGCCGAAAGCGAAAACAGGTGCTTTTGAAGATGGAGTCCGCAGGAAAGCAGAGAGGGCCAAATTGTCTTTGGCATTTAAAGAGGTTCCAGGAGGCAGTGAGGACCAGCATTACTTTTCCCCGCTGGCACCTTTGCTATGGCAGCAAAAGCTGGACGTTTGTCTTTTAACCACCGGAGGGCGCCGAAAGTGAAAAAAGGCGCTTTTGAGGATAGAGTCCGCAGGAAAGCAGAGAGGGCCAAATTGTCTTTGGCATTTGATAGGGTTCCAGGAGGCAGTGAGAACCAGCATTACTTTTCCCCGCTGGCACCTTTGCTGTGGCAGCAAAAGCTGGACGTTTGTCTTTTTTGCTCCGGAGGCTGCCGAAAGCGAAAACAGGTGCTTTTGAGGATGGAGTCCACAGGAAAGCAGAGAGGGCCAAATTGTCTGTGACATTTGAAAGGGTTCCAGGAGGCAGTGAGAACCAGCATTACTTTTCCCCGCTGGCACCTTTGCTGTGGCAGCAAAAGCTGGACGTTTGTCTTTTTTGCTCCGGAGTCTGCCGAAAGCGAAAACAGGTGCTTTTGAGGATGGAGTCCGCAGGAAAGCAGAGAGTGCCAAATTGTCTGGGGCAGTTCAAAGGGTTCCAGGAGGCAGTGAGAACCAGCATTACTTTTCCCCGCTGGCACCTTTGCTGTGGCAGCAAAAGCTGGACGTTTGTCTTTTTTGCTCCGGAGGCTGCCGAAAGCGAAAACAGGTGCTTTTGATGATGGAGTCCGCAGGAAAGCAGAGAGGGCCAAATTGTCTGTGGCATTTGAAAGGGTTCCAGGAGGCAGTGAGAACCAGCATTACTTTTCCCCGCTGGCACCTTTGCTGTGGCAGCAAAAGCTGGACGTTTGTCTTTTTTGCTCCGGAGGCTGCCGAAAGCGAAAAAAGGCGCTTTTGAGGATAGAGTCCGCAGGAAAGCAGAGAGGGCCAAATTGTCTGGGGCATTTGAAAGGGTTCCAGGAGGCAGTGAGAACCAGCATTACTTTTCCCCGCTGGCACCTTCGCTGTGGCAGCAAAAGCTGGACGTTTGTCTTTTTTGCTCCGGAGGCTGCCGAAAGTGAAAACAGGTGCTTTTGAGGATGGAGTCCGCAGGAAAGCAGAGAGGGCCAAATTGTCTGTGGCATTTGAAAGGGTTCCAGGAGGCAGTGAGAACCAGCATTACTTTTCCCCGCTGGCACCTTTGCTGTGGCAGCAAAAGCTGGACGTTTGTCTTTTTTGCTCCGGAGGTTGCCGAAAGCGAAAACAGGTGCTTTTGAGGATGGAGTCCGCAGGAAAGCAGAGAGGGCCAAATTGTCTGGGGCATTTGAAAGGGTTCCAGGAGGCAGTGAGAACCAGCATTACTTTTCCCCGCTGGCACCTTTGCTGTGGCAGCAAAAGCTGGACGTTTGTCTTTTTTGCTCCGGAGGCTGCCGAAAGCGAAAACAGGTGCTTTTGAGGATGGAGTCCACAGGAAAGCAGAGAGGGCCAAATTGTCTGTGACATTTGAAAGGGTTCCAGGAGGCAGTGAGAACCAGCATTACTTTTCCCCGCTGGCACCTTTGCTGTGGCAACAAAAGCTGAACGTTTGTCTTTTTTGCTCCGGAGTCTGCCGAAAGCGAAAACAGGTGCTTTTGAGGATGGAGTCCGCAGGAAAGCAGAGAGTGCCAAATTGTCTGGGGCAGTTCAAAGGGTTCCAGGAGGCAGTGAGAACCAGCATTACTTTTCCCCGCTGGCACCTTTGCTGTGGCAGCAAAAGCTGGACGTTTGTCTTTTTTGCTCCGGAGGCTGCCGAAAGCGAAAACAGGTGCTTTTGAGGATGGAGTCCGCAGGAAAGCAGAGAGGGCCAAATTGTCTGGGGCATTTGAAAGGGTTCCAGGAGGCAGTGAGAACCAGCATTACTTTTCCCCGCTGGCACCTTTGCTGTGGCAGCAAAAGCTGGACGTTTGTCTTTTTTGCTCCGGAGGCTGCCGAAAGCGAAAAAAGGCGCTTTTGAGGATAGAGTCCGCAGGAAAGCAGAGAGGGCCAAATTGTCTGGGGCATTTGAAAGGGTTCCAGGAGGCAGTGAGAACCAGCATTACTTTTCCCCGCTGGCACCTTCGCTGTGGCAGCAAAAGCTGGACGTTTGTCTTTTTTGCTCCGGAGGCTGCCGAAAGCGAAAACAGGTGCTTTTGAGGATGGAGTCCGCAGGAAAGCAGAGAGGGCCAAATTGTCTGTGGCATTTGAAAGGGTTCCAGGAGGCAGTGAGAACCAGCATTACTTTTCCCCGCTGGCACCTTTGCTGTGGCAGCAAAAGCTGGACGTTTGTCTTTTTTGCTCCGGAGGTTGCCGAAAGCGAAAACAGGTGCTTTTGAGGATGGAGTCCGCAGGAAAGCAGAGAGGGCCAAATTGTCTGGGGCATTTGAAAGGGTTCCAGGAGGCAGTGAGAACCAGCATTACTTTTCCCCGCTGGCACCTTTGCTGTGGCAGCAAAAGCTGGACGTTTGTCTTTTTTGCTCCGGAGGCTGCCGAAAGCGAAAATAGGTTCTTTTGAGGATGGAGTCCGCAGGAAAGCAGAGAGGGCCAAATTGTCTGTGGCATTTGAAAGGGTTCCAGGAGGCAGTGAGAAACAGCATTACTTTTCCCCGCTGGCACCTTTGCTGTGGCAGCAAAAGCTGGACGTTTGTCTTTTTTGCTCCGGAGGCTGCCGAAAGCGAAAACAGGTGCTTTTGAGGATGGAGTCCGCAGGAAAGCAGAGAGGGCCAAATTGTCTGGGGCATTTGAAAGGGTTCCAGGAGGCAGTGAGAACGAGCATTACTTTTCCCCGCTGGCACCTTTGCTGTGGCAGCAAAAGCTGGACGTTTGTCTTTTTTGCTCCAGAGGCTGCCGAAAGCGAAAATAGGTTCTTTTGAGGATGGAGTCCACAGGAAAGCAGAGAGGGCCAAATTGTCTGGGGCATTTGAAAGGGTTCCAGGAGGCAGTGAGAACCAGCATTACTTTTCCCCGCTGGCACCTTTGCTGTGGCAGCAAAAGCTGGACGTTTGTCTTTTTTGCTCTGGAGGCTGCCGAAAGCGAAAACAGGTGCTTTTGAGGATGGAGTCCGCAGGAAAGCAGAGAGGGCCAAATTGTCTTTGGCATTTAAAGAGGTTCCAGGAGGCAGTGAGGACCAGCATTACTTTTCCCCGCTGGCACCTTTGCTGCGGCAGCAAAAGCTGGACGTTTGTCTTTTTACCACCGGAGGGCGCCGAAAGTGAAAAAAGGCGCTTTTGAGGATAGAGTCCGCAGGAAAGCAGAGAGGGCCAAATTGTCTGGGGCATTTGAAAGGGTTCCAGGAGGCAGTGAGAACCAGCATTACTTTTCCCCGCTGGCACATTTGCTGTGGCAGCAAAAGCTGGACGTTTGTCTTTTTTGCTCCGGAGGCTGCCGAAAGCGAAAACAGGTGCTTTTGAGGATGGAGTCCGCAGGAAAGCAGAGAGGGCCAAATTGTCTGTGGCATTTGAAAGGGTTCCAGGAGGCAGTGAGAACCAGCATTACTTTTCCCCGCTGGCACCTTTGCTGTGGCAGCAAAAGCTGGACGTTTGTCTTTTTTGCTCCGGAGGCTGCCGAAAGCGAAAAAAGGTGCTTTTGAGGATGGAGTCCGCAGGAAAGCAGAGAGGGCCAAATTGTCTGGGGCATTTGAAAGGGTTCCAGGAGGCAGTGAGAACCAGCATTACTTTTCCCCGCTGGCACCTTTGCTGTGGCAGCAAAAGCTGGACGTTTGTCTTTTTTGCTCCGGAGGCTGCCGAAAGCGAAAACAGGTGCTTTTGAGGATGGAGTCCGCAGGAAAGCAGAGAGGGCCAAATTGTCTGTGGCATTTGAAAGGGTTCCAGGAGGCAGTGAGAACCAGCATTACTTTTCCCCGCTGGCACCTTTGCTGTGGCAGCAAAAGCTGGACGTTTGTCTTTTTTGCTCCGGAGGTTGCCGAAAGCGAAAACAGGTGCTTTTGAGGATGGAGTCCGCAGGAAAGCAGAGAGGGCCAAATTGTCTGGGGCATTTGAAAGGGTTCCAGGAGGCAGTGAGAACCAGCATTACTTTTCCCCGCTGGCACCTTTGCTGTGGCAGCAAAAGCTGGACGTTTGTCTTTTTTGCTCCGGAGGCTGCCGAAAGCGAAAATAGGTTCTTTTGAGGATGGAGTCCGCAGGAAAGCAGAGAGGGCCAAATTGTCTGTGGCATTTGAAAGGGTTCCAGGAGGCAGTGAGAACCAGCATTACTTTTCCCCGCTGGCACCTTTGCTGTGGCAGCAAAAGCTGGACGTTTGTCTTTTTTGCTCCGGAGGCTGCCGAAAGCGAAAACAGGTGCTTTTGAGGATGGAGTCCGCAGGAAAGCAGAGAGGGCCAAATTGTCTGGGGCATTTGAAAGGGTTCCAGGAGGCAGTGAGAACCAGCATTACTTTTCCCCGCTGGCACCTTTGCTGTGGCAGCAAAAGCTGGACGTTTGTCTTTTTTGCTCTGGAGGCTGCCGAAAGCGAAAACAGGTGCTTTTGAGGATGGAGTCCGCAGGAAAGCAGAGAGGGCCAAATTGTCTTTGGCATTTAAAGAGGTTCCAGGAGGCAGTGAGGACCAGCATTACTTTTCCCCGCTGGCACCTTTGCTGTGGCAGCAAAAGCTGGACGTTTGTCTTTTTTGCTCCGGAGGCTGCCGAAAGCGAAAACAGGTGCTTTTGAGGATGGAGTCCGCAGGAAAGCAGAGAGGGCCAAATTGTCTGGGGCATTTGAAAGGGTTCCAGGAGGCAGTGAGAACCAGCATTACTTTTCCCCGCTGGCACCTTTGCTGTGGCAGCAAAAGCTGGACGTTTGTCTTTTTTGCTCCGGAGGCTGCCGAAAGCGAAAACAGGTGCTTTTGAGGATGGAGTCCGCAGGAAAGCAGAGAGGGCCAAATTGTCTGTGGCATTTGAAAGGGTTCCAGGAGGCAGTGAGAACCAGCATTACTTTTCCCCGCTGGCACCTTTGCTGTGGCAGCAAAAGCTGGACGTTTGTCTTTTTACCACCGGAGGGCGCCGAAAGTGAAAAAAGGCGCTTTTGAGGATAGAGTCCGCAGGAAAGCAGAGAGGGCCAAATTGTCTGGGGCATTTGAAAGGGTTCCAGGAGGCAGTGAGAACCAGCATTACTTTTCCCCGCTGGCACATTTGCTGTGGCAGCAAAAGCTGGACGTTTGTCTTTTTTGCTCCGGAGGCTGCCGAAAGCGAAAACAGGTGCTTTTGAGGATGGGAGTCCGCAGGAAAGCAGAGAGGGCCAAATTGTCTGTGGCATTTGAAAGGGTTCCAGGAGGCAGTGAGAACCAGCATTACTTTTCCCCGCTGGCACCTTTGCTGTGGCAGCAAAAGCTGGACGTTTGTCTTTTTTGCTCCGGAGGCTGCCGAAAGCGAAAAAAGGCGCTTTTGAGGATAGAGTCCGCAGGAAAGCAGAGAGGGCCAAATTGTCTTTGGCATTTAAAGAGGTTCCAGGAGGCAGTGAGGACCAGCATTACTTTTCCCCGCTGGCACCTTTGCTGCGGCAGCAAAAGCTGGACGTTTGTCTTTTTACCACCGGAGGGCGCCGAAAGTGAAAAAAGGCGCTTTTGAGGATAGAGTCCGCAGGAAAGCAGAGAGGGCCAAATTGTCTGTGGCATTTGAAAGGGTTCCAGGAGGCAGTGAGAACCAGCATTACTTTTCCCCGCTGGCACCTTTGCTGTGGCAGCAAAAGCTGGACGTTTGTCTTTTTTGCTCCGGAGGTTGCCGAAAGCGAAAACAGGTGCTTTTGAGGATGGAGTCCGCAGGAAAGCAGAGAGGGCCAAATTGTCTGAGGCATTTGAAGAGGTTCCAGGAGGCAGTGAGAACCAGCATTACTTTTCCCCGCTGGCACCTTTGCTGTGGCAGCAAAAGCTGGACGTTTGTCTTTTTTGCTCCGGAGGCTGCCGAAAGCGAAAACAGGTGCTTTTGAGGATGGAGTCCGCAGGAAAGCAGAGAGGGCCAAATTGTCTGGGGCATTTGAAAGGGTTCCAGGAGGCAGTGAGAACCAGCATTACTTTTCCCCGCTGGCACCTTTGCTGTGGCAGCAAAAGCTGGACGTTTGTCTTTTTTGCTCCGGAGGCTGCCGAAAGCGAAAACAGGTGCTTTTGAGGATGGAGTCCGCAGGAAAGCAGAGAGGGCCAAATTGTCTGTGGCATTTGAAAGGGTTCCAGGAGGCAGTGAGAACCAGCATTACTTTTCCCCGCTGGCACCTTTGCTGTGGCAGCAAAAGCTGGACGTTTGTCTTTTTTGCTCCGGAGGCTGCCGAAAGCGAAAACAGGTGCTTTTGAGGATGGAGTCCGCAGGAAAGCAGAGAGGGCCAAATTGTCTGAGGCATTTGAAGAGGTTCCAGGAGGCAGTGAGAACCAGCATTACTTTTCCCCGCTGGCACCTTTGCTGTAGCAGCAAAAGCTGGACGTTTGTCTTTTTTGCTCCGGAGGCTGCCGAAAGCGAAAACAGGTGCTTTTGAGGATGGAGTCCGCAGGAAAGCAGAGAGGGCCAAATTGTCTGTGGCATTTGAAAGGGTTCCAGGAGGCAGTGAGAACCAGCATTACTTTTCCCCGCTGGCACCTTTGCTGTGGCAGCAAAAGCTGGACGTTTGTCTTTTTTGCTCCGGAGGCTGCCGAAAGCGAAAACAGGTGCTTTTGAGGATGGAGTCCGCAGGAAAGCAGAGAGGGCCAAATTGTCTGTGGCATTTGAAAGGGTTCCAGGAGGCAGTGAGAACCAGCATTACTTTTCCCCGCTGGCACCTTTGCTGTGGCAGCAAAAGCTGGACATTTGTCTTTTTTGCTCCGGAGGCTGCCGAAAGCAAAAACAGGTGCTTTTGAGGATGGAGTCCGCAGGAAAGCAGAGAGGGCCAAATTGTCTGGGGCATTTGAAAGGGTTCCAGGAGGCAGTGAGAACCAGCATTACTTTTCCCCGCTGGCACCTTTGCTGTGGCAGCAAAAGCTGGACGTTTGTCTTTTTTGCTCCGGAGGCTGCCAAAAGCGAAAACAGGTGCTTTTGAGGATGGAGTCCGCAGGAAAGCAGAGAGGGCCAAATTGTCTGTGGCATTTGAAAGGGTTCCAGGAGGCAGTGAGAACCAGCATTACTTTTCCCCGTTGGCACCTTTGCTGTGGCAGCAAAAGCTGGACGTTTGTCTTTTTTGCTCCGGAGGCTGCCGAAAGCGAAAATAGGTTCTTTTGAGGATGGAGTCCGCAGGAAAGCAGAGAGGGCCAAATTGTCTGTGGCATTTGAAAGGGTTCCAGGAGGCAGTGAGAACCAGCATTACTTTTCCCCGCTGGCACCTTTGCTGTGGCAGCAAAAGCTGGACGTTTGTCTTTTTTGCTCCGGAGGGCGCCGAAAGCGAAAACAGGTGCTTTTGAGGATGGAGTCCGCAGGAAAGCAGAGAGAGCCAAATTGTCTGTGGCATTTGAAGGAGTTCCAGGAGGCAGTGAGAACCAGCATTACTTTTCCCTGCTGGCACGTTTGCTGTGGCAGCAAAAGCTGGACGTTTGTCTTTTTTGCTCCGGAGGCTGCCGAAAGCGAAAACAGGTGCTTTTGATGATGGAGTCCGCAGGAAAGCAGAGAGGGCCAAATTGTCTGGGGCATTTGAAAGGGTTCCAGGAGGCAGTGAGAACCAGCATTACTTTTCCCCGCTGGCACCTTTGTTGTGGCAGCAAAAGCTGGACGTTTGTCTTTTTTGCTCTGGAGGCTGCCGAAAGCGAAAACAGGTGCTTTTGAGGATGGAGTCCGCAGGAAAGCAGAGAGGGCCAAATTGTCTGTGGCATTTGAAAGGGTTCCAGGAGGCAGTGAGAAACAGCATTACTTTTCCCCGCTGGCACCTTTGCTGTGGCAGCAAAAGCTGGACGTTTGTCTTTTTTGCTCCGGAGGCTGCCGAAAGCGAAAACAGGTGCTTTTGAGGATGGAGTCCGCAGGAAAGCAGAGAGGGCCAAATTGTCTGTGACATTTTAAAGGGTTCCAGGAGGCCGTGAGAACCAGCATTACTTTTCCCCGCTGGCACCTTTGCTGTGGCAGCAAAAGCTGGATGTTTGTCTTTTTTGCTTCGGAGGCTGCCGAAAGCGAAAACAGGTGCTTTTGAGGATGGAGTCCGCAGGAAAGCAGAGAGGGCCAAATTGTCTGGGGCATTTGAAAGGGTTCCAGGAGGCAGTGAGAACCAGCATTACTTTTCCCCGCTGGCACCTTTGCTGTGGCAGCAAAAGCTGGACGTTTGTCTTTTTTGCTCCGGAGGCTGCCGAAAGCGAAAACAGGTGCTTTTGAGGATGGAGTCCGCAGGAAAGCAGAGAGGGCCAAATTGTCTGAGGCATTTGAAGAGGTTCCAGGAGGCAGTGAGAACCAGCATTACTTTTCCCCGCTGGCACCTTTGCTGTAGCAGCAAAAGCTGGACGTTTGTCTTTTTTGCTCCGGAGGCTGCCGAAAGCGAAAACAGGTGCTTTTGAGGATGGAGTCCGCAGGAAAGCAGAGAGGGCCAAATTGTCTGTGGCATTTGAAAGGGTTCCAGGAGGCAGTGAGAACCAGCATTACTTTTCCCCGCTGGCACCTTTGCTGTGGCAGCAAAAGCTGGACGTTTGTCTTTTTTGCTCCGGAGGCTGCCGAAAGCGAAAACAGGTGCTTTTGAGGATGGAGTCCGCAGGAAAGCAGAGAGGGCCAAATTGTCTGTGGCATTTGAAAGGGTTCCAGGAGGCAGTGAGAACCAGCATTACTTTTCCCCGCTGGCACCTTTGCTGTGGCAGCAAAAGCTGGACATTTGTCTTTTTTGCTCCGGAGGCTGCCGAAAGCGAAAACAGGTGCTTTTGAGGATGGAGTCCGCAGGAAAGCAGAGAGGGCCAAATTGTCTGGGGCATTTGAAAGGGTTCCAGGAGGCAGTGAGAACCAGCATTACTTTTCCCCGCTGGCACCTTTGCTGTGGCAGCAAAAGCTGGATGTTTGTCTTTTTTGCTTCGGAGGCTGCCGAAAGCGAAAACAGGTGCTTTTGAGGATGGAGTCCGCAGGAAAGCAGAGAGGGCCAAATTGTCTGGGGCATTTGAAAGGGTTCCAGGAGGCAGTGAGAACCAGCATTACTTTTCCCCGCTGGCACCTTTGCTGTGGCAGCAAAAGCTGGACGTTTGTCTTTTTTGCTCCGGAGGCTGCCGAAAGCGAAAACAGGTGCTTTTGAGGATGGAGTCCGCAGGAAAGCAGAGAGGGCCAAATTGTCTGAGGCATTTGAAGAGGTTCCAGGAGGCAGTGAGAACCAGCATTACTTTTCCCCGCTGGCACCTTTGCTGTAGCAGCAAAAGCTGGACGTTTGTCTTTTTTGCTCCGGAGGCTGCCGAAAGCGAAAACAGGTGCTTTTGAGGATGGAGTCCGCAGGAAAGCAGAGAGGGCCAAATTGTCTGTGGCATTTGAAAGGGTTCCAGGAGGCAGTGAGAACCAGCATTACTTTTCCCCGCTGGCACCTTTGCTGTGGCAGCAAAAGCTGGACGTTTGTCTTTTTTGCTCCGGAGGCTGCCGAAAGCGAAAACAGGTGCTTTTGAGGATGGAGTCCGCAGGAAAGCAGAGAGGGCCAAATTGTCTGTGGCATTTGAAAGGGTTCCAGGAGGCAGTGAGAACCAGCATTACTTTTCCCCGCTGGCACCTTTGCTGTGGCAGCAAAAGCTGGACATTTGTCTTTTTTGCTCCGGAGGCTGCCGAAAGCGAAAACAGGTGCTTTTGAGGATGGAGTCCGCAGGAAAGCAGAGAGGGCCAAATTGTCTGGGGCATTTGAAAGGGTTCCAGGAGGCAGTGAGAACCAGCATTACTTTTCCCCGCTGGCACCTTTGCTGTGGCAGCAAAAGCTGGACGTTTGTCTTTTTTGCTCCGGAGGCTGCCGAAAGCGAAAACAGGTGCTTTTGAGGATGGAGTCCGCAGGAAAGCAGAGAGGGCCAAATTGTCTGTGGCATTTGAAAGGGTTCCAGGAGGCAGTGAGAACCAGCATTACTTTTCCCCGTTGGCACCTTTGCTGTGGCAGCAAAAGCTGGACGTTTGTCTTTTTTGCTCCGGAGGCTGCCGAAAGCGAAAATAGGTTCTTTTGAGGATGGAGTCCGCAGGAAAGCAGAGAGGGCCAAATTGTCTGTGGCATTTGAAAGGGTTCCAGGAGGCAGTGAGAACCAGCATTACTTTTCCCCGCTGGCACCTTTGCTGTGGCAGCAAAAGCTGGACGTTTGTCTTTTTTGCTCCGGAGGGCGCCGAAAGCGAAAACAGGTGCTTTTGAGGATGGAGTCCGCAGGAAAGCAGAGAGAGCCAAATTGTCTGTGGCATTTGAAGGAGTTCCAGGAGGCAGTGAGAACCAGCATTACTTTTCCCTGCTGGCACGTTTGCTGTGGCAGCAAAAGCTGGACGTTTGTCTTTTTTGCTCCGGAGGCTGCCGAAAGCGAAAACAGGTGCTTTTGATGATGGAGTCCGCAGGAAAGCAGAGAGGGCCAAATTGTCTGGGGCATTTGAAAGGGTTCCAGGAGGCAGTGAGAACCAGCATTACTTTTCCCCGCTGGCACCTTTGTTGTGGCAGCAAAAGCTGGACGTTTGTCTTTTTTGCTCTGGAGGCTGCCGAAAGCGAAAACAGGTGCTTTTGAGGATGGAGTCCGCAGGAAAGCAGAGAGGGCCAAATTGTCTGTGGCATTTGAAAGGGTTCCAGGAGGCAGTGAGAAACAGCATTACTTTTCCCCGCTGGCACCTTTGCTGTGGCAGCAAAAGCTGGACGTTTGTCTTTTTTGCTCCGGAGGCTGCCGAAAGCGAAAACAGGTGCTTTTGAGGATGGAGTCCGCAGGAAAGCAGAGAGGGCCAAATTGTCTGTGACATTTTAAAGGGTTCCAGGAGGCCGTGAGAACCAGCATTACTTTTCCCCGCTGGCACCTTTGCTGTGGCAGCAAAAGCTGGATGTTTGTCTTTTTTGCTCCGGAGGCTGCCGAAAGCGAAAACAGGTGCTTTTGAGGATGGAGTCCGCAGGAAAGCAGAGAGGGCCAAATTGTCTGAGGCATTTAAAGAGGTTCCAGGAGGCAGTGAGGACCAGCATTACTTTTCCCCGCTGGCACCTTTGCTGCGGCAGCAAAAGCTGGACGTTTGTCTTTTTACCACCGGAGGGCGCCGAAAGTGAAAAAAGGCGCTTTTGAGGATAGAGTCCGCAGGAAAGCAGAGAGGGCCAAATTGTCTGTGGCATTTGAAAGGGTTCCAGGAGGCAGTGAGAACCAGCATTACTTTTCCCCGCTGGCACCTTTGCTGTGGCAGCAAAAGCTGGACGTTTGTCTTTTTTGCTCCGGAGGTTGCCGAAAGCGAAAACAGGTGCTTTTGAGGATGGAGTCCGCAGGAAAGCAGAGAGGGCCAAATTGTCTGAGGCATTTGAAGAGGTTCCAGGAGGCAGTGAGAACCAGCATTACTTTTCCCCGCTGGCACCTTTGCTGTGGCAGCAAAAGCTGGACATTTGTCTTTTTTGCTCCGGAGGCTGCCGAAAGCAAAAACAGGTGCTTTTGAGGATGGAGTCCGCAGGAAAGCAGAGAGGGCCAAATTGTCTGTGGCATTTGAAAGGGTTCCAGGAGGCAGTGAGAACCAGCATTACTTTTCCCCGCTGGCACCTTTGCTGTGGCAGCAAAAGCTGGACGTTTGTCTTTTTTGCTCCGGAGGCTGCCAAAAGCGAAAACAGGTGCTTTTGAGGATGGAGTCCGCAGGAAAGCAGAGAGGGCCAAATTGTCTGTGGCATTTGAAAGGGTTCCAGGAGGCAGTGAGAACCAGCATTACTTTTCCCCGTTGGCACCTTTGCTGTGGCAGCAAAAGCTGGACGTTTGTCTTTTTTGCTCCGGAGGGCGCCGAAAGCGAAAACAGGTGCTTTTGAGGATGGAGTCCGCAGGAAAGCAGAGAGAGCCAAATTGTCTGTGGCATTTGAAGGAGTTCCAGGAGGCAGTGAGAACCAGCATTACTTTTCCCTGCTGGCACGTTTGCTGTGGCAGCAAAAGCTGGACGTTTGTCTTTTTTGCTCCGGAGGCTGCCGAAAGCGAAAACAGGTGCTTTTGAGGATGGAGTCCGCAGGAAAGCAGAGAGGGCCAAATTGTCTGTGGCATTTGAAAGGGTTCCAGGAGGCAGTGAGAACCAGCATTACTTTTCCCCGCTGGCACCTTTGTTGTGGCAGCAAAAGCTGGACGTTTGTCTTTTTTGCTCTGGAGGCTGCCGAAAGCGAAAACAGGTGCTTTTGAGGATGGAGTCCGCAGGAAAGCAGAGAGGGCCAAATTGTCTGTGGCATTTGAAAGGGTTCCAGGAGGCAGTGAGAAACAGCATTACTTTTCCCCGCTGGCACCTTTGCTGTGGCAGCAAAAGCTGGACGTTTGTCTTTTTTGCTCCGGAGGCTGCCGAAAGCGAAAACAGGTGCTTTTGAGGATGGAGTCCGCAGGAAAGCAGAGAGGGCCAAATTGTCTGTGACATTTTAAAGGGTTCCAGGAGGCCGTGAGAACCAGCATTACTTTTCCCCGCTGGCACCTTTGCTGTGGCAGCAAAAGCTGGATGTTTGTCTTTTTTGCTCCGGAGGCTGCCGAAAGCGAAAACAGGTGCTTTTGAGGATGGAGTCCGCAGGAAAGCAGAGAGGGCCAAATTGTCTGTGGCATTTGAAAGGGTTCCAGGAGGCAGTGAGAACCAGCATTACTTTTCCCCGCTGGCACCTTTGCTGTGGCAGCAAAAGCTGGACGTTTGTCTTTTTTGCTCCGGAGGCTGCCGAAAGCGAAAAAAGGCGCTTTTGAGGATAGAGTCCGCAGGAAAGCAGAGAGGGCCAAATTGTCTGGGGCATTTGAAAGGGTTCCAGGAGGCAGTGAGAACCAGCATTACTTTTCCCCGCTGGCACCTTTGCTGTGGCAGCAAAAGCTGGACGTTTGTCTTTTTTGCTCCGGAGGCTGCCGAAAGCGAAAACAGGTGCTTTTGAGGATGGAGTCCGCAGGAAAGCAGAGAGGGCCAAATTGTCTGTGGCATTTGAAAGGGTTCCAGGAGGCAGTGAGAACCAGCATTACTTTTCCCCGCTGGCACCTTTGCTGTGGCAGCAAAAGCTGGACGTTTGTCTTTTTTGCTCCGGAGGTTGCCGAAAGCGAAAACAGGTGCTTTTGAGGATGGAGTCCGCAGGAAAGCAGAGAGGGCCAAATTGTCTGGGGCATTTGAAAGGGTTCCAGGAGGCAGTGAGAACCAGCATTACTTTTCCCCGCTGGCACCTTTGCTGTGGCAGCAAAAGCTGGACGTTTGTCTTTTTTGCTCCGGAGGCTGCCGAAAGCGAAAATAGGTTCTTTTGAGGATGGAGTCCGCAGGAAAGCAGAGAGGGCCAAATTGTCTGGGGCATTTGAAAGGGTTCCAGGAGGCAGTGAGAACCAGCATTACTTTTCCCCGCTGGCACCTTTGCTGTGGCAGCAAAAGCTGGACGTTTGTCTTTTTTGCTCTGGAGGCTGCCGAAAGCGAAAACAGGTGCTTTTGAGGATGGAGTCCGCAGGAAAGCAGAGAGGGCCAAATTGTCTTTGGCATTTAAAGAGGTTCCAGGAGGCAGTGAGGACCAGCATTACTTTTCCCCGCTGGCACCTTTGCTGCGGCAGCAAAAGCTGGACGTTTGTCTTTTTACCACCGGAGGGCGCCGAAAGTGAAAAAAGGCGCTTTTGAGGATAGAGTCCGCAGGAAAGCAGAGAGGGCCAAATTGTCTGTGGCATTTGAAAGGGTTCCAGGAGGCAGTGAGAACCAGCATTACTTTTCCCCGCTGGCACCTTTGCTGTGGCAGCAAAAGCTGGACGTTTGTCTTTTTTGCTCCGGAGGTTGCCGAAAGCGAAAACAGGTGCTTTTGAGGATGGAGTCCGCAGGAAAGCAGAGAGGGCCAAATTGTCTGAGGCATTTGAAGAGGTTCCAGGAGGCAGTGAGAACCAGCATTACTTTTCCCCGCTGGCACCTTTGCTGTGGCAGCAAAAGCTGGACATTTGTCTTTTTTGCTCCGGAGGCTGCCGAAAGCAAAAACAGGTGCTTTTGAGGATGGAGTCCGCAGGAAAGCAGAGAGGGCCAAATTGTCTGGGGCATTTGAAAGGGTTCCAGGAGGCAGTGAGAACCAGCATTACTTTTCCCCGCTGGCACCTTTGCTGTGGCAGCAAAAGCTGGACGTTTGTCTTTTTTGCTCCGGAGGCTGCCAAAAGCGAAAACAGGTGCTTTTGAGGATGGAGTCCGCAGGAAAGCAGAGAGGGCCAAATTGTCTGTGGCATTTGAAAGGGTTCCAGGAGGCAGTGAGAACCAGCATTACTTTTCCCCGTTGGCACCTTTGCTGTGGCAGCAAAAGCTGGACGTTTGTCTTTTTTGCTCCGGAGGGCGCCGAAAGCGAAAACAGGTGCTTTTGAGGATGGAGTCCGCAGGAAAGCAGAGAGAGCCAAATTGTCTGTGGCATTTGAAGGAGTTCCAGGAGGCAGTGAGAACCAGCATTACTTTTCCCTGCTGGCACGTTTGCTGTGGCAGCAAAAGCTGGACGTTTGTCTTTTTTGCTCCGGAGGCTGCCGAAAGCGAAAACAGGTGCTTTTGATGATGGAGTCCGCAGGAAAGCAGAGAGGGCCAAATTGTCTGGGGCATTTGAAAGGGTTCCAGGAGGCAGTGAGAACCAGCATTACTTTTCCCCGCTGGCACCTTTGTTGTGGCAGCAAAAGCTGGACGTTTGTCTTTTTTGCTCTGGAGGCTGCCGAAAGCGAAAACAGGTGCTTTTGAGGATGGAGTCCGCAGGAAAGCAGAGAGGGCCAAATTGTCTGTGGCATTTGAAAGGGTTCCAGGAGGCAGTGAGAAACAGCATTACTTTTCCCCGCTGGCACCTTTGCTGTGGCAGCAAAAGCTGGACGTTTGTCTTTTTTGCTCCGGAGGCTGCCGAAAGCGAAAACAGGTGCTTTTGAGGATGGAGTCCGCAGGAAAGCAGAGAGGGCCAAATTGTCTGTGACATTTTAAAGGGTTCCAGGAGGCCGTGAGAACCAGCATTACTTTTCCCCGCTGGCACCTTTGCTGTGGCAGCAAAAGCTGGATGTTTGTCTTTTTTGCTCCGGAGGCTGCCGAAAGCGAAAACAGGTGCTTTTGAGGATGGAGTCCGCAGGAAAGCAGAGAGGGCCAAATTGTCTGTGGCATTTGAAAGGGTTCCAGGAGGCAGTGAGAACCAGCATTACTTTTCCCCGCTGGCACCTTTGCTGTGGCAGCAAAAGCTGGACGTTTGTCTTTTTTGCTCCGGAGGCTGCCGAAAGCGAAAAAAGGCGCTTTTGAGGATAGAGTCCGCAGGAAAGCAGAGAGGGCCAAATTGTCTGGGGCATTTGAAAGGGTTCCAGGAGGCAGTGAGAACCAGCATTACTTTTCCCCGCTGGCACCTTTGCTGTGGCAGCAAAAGCTGGACGTTTGTCTTTTTTGCTCCGGAGGCTGCCGAAAGCGAAAACAGGTGCTTTTGAGGATGGAGTCCGCAGGAAAGCAGAGAGGGCCAAATTGTCTGTGGCATTTGAAAGGGTTCCAGGAGGCAGTGAGAACCAGCATTACTTTTCCCCGCTGGCACCTTTGCTGTGGCAGCAAAAGCTGGACGTTTGTCTTTTTTGCTCCGGAGGTTGCCGAAAGCGAAAACAGGTGCTTTTGAGGATGGAGTCCGCAGGAAAGCAGAGAGGGCCAAATTGTCTGGGGCATTTGAAAGGGTTCCAGGAGGCAGTGAGAACCAGCATTACTTTTCCCCGCTGGCACCTTTGCTGTGGCAGCAAAAGCTGGACGTTTGTCTTTTTTGCTCCGGAGGCTGCCGAAAGCGAAAATAGGTTCTTTTGAGGATGGAGTCCGCAGGAAAGCAGAGAGGGCCAAATTGTCTGGGGCATTTGAAAGGGTTCCAGGAGGCAGTGAGAACCAGCATTACTTTTCCCCGCTGGCACCTTTGCTGTGGCAGCAAAAGCTGGACGTTTGTCTTTTTTGCTCCGGAGGCTGCCGAAAGCGAAAACAGGTGCTTTTGAGGATGGAGTCCGCAGGAAAGCAGAGAGGGCCAAATTGTCTGTGGCATTTGAAAGGGTTCCAGGAGGCAGTGAGAACCAGCATTACTTTTCCCCGCTGGCACCTTTGCTGTGGCAGCAAAAGCTGGACGTTTGTCTTTTTTGCTCTGGAGGCTGCCGAAAGCGAAAACAGGTGCTTTTGAGGATGGAGTCCGCAGGAAAGCAGAGAGGGCCAAATTGTCTTTGGCATTTAAAGAGGTTCCAGGAGGCAGTGAGGACCAGCATTACTTTTCCCCGCTGGCACCTTTGCTGCGGCAGCAAAAGCTGGACGTTTGTCTTTTTACCACCGGAGGGCGCCGAAAGTGAAAAAAGGCGCTTTTGAGGATAGAGTCCGCAGGAAAGCAGAGAGGGCCAAATTGTCTGTGGCATTTGAAAGGGTTCCAGGAGGCAGTGAGAACCAGCATTACTTTTCCCCGCTGGCACCTTTGCTGTGGCAGCAAAAGCTGGACGTTTGTCTTTTTTGCTCCGGAGGTTGCCGAAAGCGAAAACAGGTGCTTTTGAGGATGGAGTCCGCAGGAAAGCAGAGAGGGCCAAATTGTCTGAGGCATTTGAAGAGGTTCCAGGAGGCAGTGAGAACCAGCATTACTTTTCCCCGCTGGCACCTTTGCTGTGGCAGCAAAAGCTGGACATTTGTCTTTTTTGCTCCGGAGGCTGCCGAAAGCAAAAACAGGTGCTTTTGAGGATGGAGTCCGCAGGAAAGCAGAGAGGGCCAAATTGTCTGTGACATTTTAAAGGGTTCCAGGAGGCCGTGAGAACCAGCATTACTTTTCCCCGCTGGCACCTTTGCTGTGGCAGCAAAAGCTGGATGTTTGTCTTTTTTGCTCCGGAGGCTGCCGAAAGCGAAAACAGGTGCTTTTGAGGATGGAGTCCGCAGGAAAGCAGAGAGGGCCAAATTGTCTGGGGCATTTGAAAGGGTTCCAGGAGGCAGTGAGAACCAGCATTACTTTTCCCCGCTGGCACCTTTGCTGTGGCAGCAAAAGCTGGACGTTTGTCTTTTTTGCTCTGGAGGCTGCCGAAAGCGAAAACAGGTGCTTTTGAGGATGGAGTCCGCAGGAAAGCAGAGAGGGCCAAATTGTCTGTGGCATTTGAAAGGGTTCCAGGAGGCAGTGAGAACCAGCATTACTTTTCCCCGTTGGCACCTTTGCTGTGGCAGCAAAAGCTGGACGTTTGTCTTTTTTGCTCCGGAGGCTGCCGAAAGCGAAAATAGGTTCTTTTGAGGATGGAGTCCGCAGGAAAGCAGAGAGGGCCAAATTGTCTGTGGCATTTGAAAGGGTTCCAGGAGGCAGTGAGAACCAGCATTACTTTTCCCCGCTGGCACCTTTGTTGTGGCAGCAAAAGCTGGACGTTTGTCTTTTTTGCTCCGGAGGGCGCCGAAAGCGAAAACAGGTGCTTTTGAGGATGGAGTCCGCAGGAAAGCAGAGAGAGCCAAATTGTCTGTGGCATTTGAAGGAGTTCCAGGAGGCAGTGAGAACCAGCATTACTTTTCCCTGCTGGCACGTTTGCTGTGGCAGCAAAAGCTGGACGTTTGTCTTTTTTGCTCCGGAGGCTGCCGAAAGCGAAAACAGGTGCTTTTGATGATGGAGTCCGCAGGAAAGCAGAGAGGGCCAAATTGTCTGGGGCATTTGAAAGGGTTCCAGGAGGCAGTGAGAACCAGCATTACTTTTCCCCGCTGGCACCTTTGTTGTGGCAGCAAAAGCTGGACGTTTGTCTTTTTTGCTCTGGAGGCTGCCGAAAGCGAAAACAGGTGCTTTTGAGGATGGAGTCCGCAGGAAAGCAGAGAGGGCCAAATTGTCTGTGGCATTTGAAAGGGTTCCAGGAGGCAGTGAGAACCAGCATTACTTTTCCCCGCTGGCACCTTTGCTGTGGCAGCAAAAGCTGGACGTTTGTCTTTTTTGCTCCGGAGGCTGCCGAAAGCGAAAACAGGTGCTTTTGAGGATGGAGTCCGCAGGAAAGCAGAGAGGGCCAAATTGTCTGTGACATTTTAAAGGGTTCCAGGAGGCCGTGAGAACCAGCATTACTTTTCCCCGCTGGCACCTTTGCTGTGGCAGCAAAAGCTGGATGTTTGTCTTTTTTGCTCCGGAGGCTGCCGAAAGCGAAAACAGGTGCTTTTGAGGATGGAGTCCGCAGGAAAGCAGAGAGGGCCAAATTGTCTGTGGCATTTGAAAGGGTTCCAGGAGGCAGTGAGAACCAGCATTACTTTTCCCCGCTGGCACCTTTGCTGTGGCAGCAAAAGCTGGACGTTTGTCTTTTTTGCTCCGGAGGCTGCCGAAAGCGAAAAAAGGCGCTTTTGAGGATAGAGTCCGCAGGAAAGCAGAGAGGGCCAAATTGTCTGGGGCATTTGAAAGGGTTCCAGGAGGCAGTGAGAACCAGCATTACTTTTCCCCGCTGGCACCTTTGCTGTGGCAGCAAAAGCTGGACGTTTGTCTTTTTTGCTCCGGAGGCTGCCGAAAGCGAAAACAGGTGCTTTTGAGGATGGAGTCCGCAGGAAAGCAGAGAGGGCCAAATTGTCTGTGGCATTTGAAAGGGTTCCAGGAGGCAGTGAGAACCAGCATTACTTTTCCCCGCTGGCACCTTTGCTGTGGCAGCAAAAGCTGGACGTTTGTCTTTTTTGCTCCGGAGGTTGCCGAAAGCGAAAACAGGTGCTTTTGAGGATGGAGTCCGCAGGAAAGCAGAGAGGGCCAAATTGTCTGGGGCATTTGAAAGGGTTCCAGGAGGCAGTGAGAACCAGCATTACTTTTCCCCGCTGGCACCTTTGCTGTGGCAGCAAAAGCTGGACGTTTGTCTTTTTTGCTCCGGAGGCTGCCGAAAGCGAAAATAGGTTCTTTTGAGGATGGAGTCCGCAGGAAAGCAGAGAGGGCCAAATTGTCTGGGGCATTTGAAAGGTTTCCAGGAGGCAGTGAGAACCAGCATTACTTTTCCCCGCTGGCACCTTTGCTGTGGCAGCAAAAGCTGGACGTTTGTCTTTTTTGCTCCGGAGGCTGCCGAAAGCGAAAACAGGTGCTTTTGAGGATGGAGTCCGCAGGAAAGCAGAGAGGGCCAAATTGTCTGGGGCATTTGAAAGGGTTCCAGGAGGCAGTGAGAACCAGCATTACTTTTCCCCGCTGGCACCTTTGCTGTGGCAGCAAAAGCTGGACGTTTGTCTTTTTTGCTCTGGAGGCTGCCGAAAGCGAAAACAGGTGCTTTTGAGGATGGAGTCCGCAGGAAAGCAGAGAGGGCCAAATTGTCTTTGGCATTTAAAGAGGTTCCAGGAGGCAGTGAGGACCAGCATTACTTTTCCCCGCTGGCACCTTTGCTGCGGCAGCAAAAGCTGGACGTTTGTCTTTTTACCACCGGAGGGCGCCGAAAGTGAAAAAAGGCGCTTTTGAGGATAGAGTCCGCAGGAAAGCAGAGAGGGCCAAATTGTCTGTGGCATTTGAAAGGGTTCCAGGAGGCAGTGAGAACCAGCATTACTTTTCCCCGCTGGCACCTTTGCTGTGGCAGCAAAAGCTGGACGTTTGTCTTTTTTGCTCCGGAGGTTGCCGAAAGCGAAAACAGGTGCTTTTGAGGATGGAGTCCGCAGGAAAGCAGAGAGGGCCAAATTGTCTGAGGCATTTGAAGAGGTTCCAGGAGGCAGTGAGAACCAGCATTACTTTTCCCCGCTGGCACCTTTGCTGTGGCAGCAAAAGCTGGACATTTGTCTTTTTTGCTCCGGAGGCTGCCGAAAGCAAAAACAGGTGCTTTTGAGGATGGAGTCCGCAGGAAAGCAGAGAGGGCCAAATTGTCTGGGGCATTTGAAAGGGTTCCAGGAGGCAGTGAGAACCAGCATTACTTTTCCCCGCTGGCACCTTTGCTGTGGCAGCAAAAGCTGGACGTTTGTCTTTTTTGCTCCGGAGGCTGCCAAAAGCGAAAACAGGTGCTTTTGAGGATGGAGTCCGCAGGAAAGCAGAGAGGGCCAAATTGTCTGTGGCATTTGAAAGGGTTCCAGGAGGCAGTGAGAACCAGCATTACTTTTCCCCGTTGGCACCTTTGCTGTGGCAGCAAAAGCTGGACGTTTGTCTTTTTTGCTCCGGAGGCTGCCGAAAGCGAAAATAGGTTCTTTTGAGGATGGAGTCCGCAGGAAAGCAGAGAGGGCCAAATTGTCTGGGGCATTTGAAAGGGTTCCAGGAGGCAGTGAGAACCAGCATTACTTTTCCCCGCTGGCACCTTTGCTGTGGCAGCAAAAGCTGGACGTTTGTCTTTTTTGCTCCGGAGGGCGCCGAAAGCGAAAACAGGTGCTTTTGAGGATGGAGTCCGCAGGAAAGCAGAGAGAGCCAAATTGTCTGTGGCATTTGAAGGAGTTCCAGGAGGCAGTGAGAACCAGCATTACTTTTCCCTGCTGGCACGTTTGCTGTGGCAGCAAAAGCTGGACGTTTGTCTTTTTTGCTCCGGAGGCTGCCGAAAGCGAAAACAGGTGCTTTTGATGATGGAGTCCGCAGGAAAGCAGAGAGGGCCAAATTGTCTGGGGCATTTGAAAGGGTTCCAGGAGGCAGTGAGAACCAGCATTACTTTTCCCCGCTGGCACCTTTGTTGTGGCAGCAAAAGCTGGACGTTTGTCTTTTTTGCTCCGGAGGCTGCCGAAAGCGAAAACAGGTGCTTTTGAGGATGGAGTCCGCAGGAAAGCAGAGAGGGCCAAATTGTCTGTGACATTTTAAAGGGTTCCAGGAGGCCGTGAGAACCAGCATTACTTTTCCCCGCTGGCACCTTTGCTGCGGCAGCAAAAGCTGGACGTTTGTCTTTTTACCACCGGAGGGCGCCGAAAGTGAAAAAAGGCGCTTTTGAGGATAGAGTCCGCAGGAAAGCAGAGAGGGCCAAATTGTCTGTGGCATTTGAAAGGGTTCCAGGAGGCAGTGAGAACCAGCATTACTTTTCCCCGTTGGCACCTTTGCTGTGGCAGCAAAAGCTGGACGTTTGTCTTTTTTGCTCCGGAGGCTGCCGAAAGCGAAAATAGGTTCTTTTGAGGATGGAGTCCGCAGGAAAGCAGAGAGGGCCAAATTGTCTGTGGCATTTGAAAGGGTTCCAGGAGGCAGTGAGAACCAGCATTACTTTTCCCCGCTGGCACCTTTGCTGTGGCAGCAAAAGCTGGACGTTTGTCTTTTTTGCTCCGGAGGGCGCCGAAAGCGAAAACAGGTGCTTTTGAGGATGGAGTCCGCAGGAAAGCAGAGAGAGCCAAATTGTCTGTGGCATTTGAAGGAGTTCCAGGAGGCAGTGAGAACCAGCATTACTTTTCCCTGCTGGCACGTTTGCTGTGGCAGCAAAAGCTGGACGTTTGTCTTTTTTGCTCCGGAGGCTGCCGAAAGCGAAAACAGGTGCTTTTGATGATGGAGTCCGCAGGAAAGCAGAGAGGGCCAAATTGTCTGGGGCATTTGAAAGGGTTCCAGGAGGCAGTGAGAACCAGCATTACTTTTCCCCGCTGGCACCTTTGCTGTGGCAGCAAAAGCTGGACGTTTGTCTTTTTTGCTCCGGAGGCTGCCGAAAGCGAAAACAGGTGCTTTTGAGGATGGAGTCCGCAGGAAAGCAGAGAGGGCCAAATTGTCTGTGGCATTTGAAAGGGTTCCAGGAGGCAGTGAGAAACAGCATTACTTTTCCCCGCTGGCACCTTTGCTGTGGCAGCAAAAGCTGGACGTTTGTCTTTTTTGCTCCGGAGGCTGCCGAAAGCGAAAACAGGTGCTTTTGAGGATGGAGTCCGCAGGAAAGCAGAGAGGGCCAAATTGTCTGTGACATTTTAAAGGGTTCCAGGAGGCCGTGAGAACCAGCATTACTTTTCCCCGCTGGCACCTTTGCTGTGGCAGCAAAAGCTGGATGTTTGTCTTTTTTGCTCCGGAGGCTGCCGAAAGCGAAAACAGGTGCTTTTGAGGATGGAGTCCGCAGGAAAGCAGAGAGGGCCAAATTGTCTGGGGCAGTTCAAAGGGTTCCAGGAGGCAGTGAGAACCAGCATTACTTTTCCCCGCTGGCACCTTTGTTGTGGCAGCAAAAGCTGGACGTTTGTCTTTTTTGCTTCGGAGGCTGCCGAAAGCGAAAACAGGTGCTTTTGAGGATGGAGTCCGCAGGAAAGCAGAGAGGGCCAAATTGTCTGGGGCATTTGAAAGGGTTCCAGGAGGCAGTGAGAACCAGCATTAATTTTCCCCGCTGGCACCTTTGCTGTGGCAGCAAAAGCTGGACGTTTGTCTTTTTTGCTCCGGAGGCTGCCGAAAGCGAAAACACGTGCTTTTGAGGATGGAGTCCGCAGGAAAGCAGAGAGGGCCAAATTGTCTGTGGCATTTGAAAGGGTTCCAGGAGGCAGTGAGAACCAGCATTACTTTTCCCCGCTGGCACCTTTGCTGTGGCAGCAAAAGCTGGACGTTTGTCTTTTTTGCTCCGGAGGCTGCCGAAAGCGAAAAGAGGTGCTTTTGATGATGGAGTCCGCAGGAAAGCAGAGAGGGCCAAATTGTCTTTGGCATTTAAAGAGGTTCCAGGAGGCAGTGAGGACCAGCATTACTTTTCCCCGCTGGCACCTTTGCTGCGGCAGCAAAAGCTGGACGTTTGTCTTTTTACCACCGGAGGGCGCCGAAAGTGAAAAAAGGCGCTTTTGAGGATAGAGTCCGCAGGAAAGCAGAGAGGGCCAAATTGTCTGTGGCATTTGAAAGGGTTCCAGGAGGCAGTGAGAACCAGCATTACTTTTCCCCGCTGGCACCTTTGCTGTGGCAGCAAAAGCTGGACATTTGTCTTTTTTGCTCCGGAGGCTGCCGAAAGCGAAAACAGGTGCTTTTGAGGATGGAGTCCGCAGGAAAGCAGAGAGGGCCAAATTGTCTGTGGCATTTGAAAGGGTTCCAGGAGGCAGTGAGAACCAGCATTACTTTTCCCCGCTGGCACCTTTGCTGTGGCAGCAAAAGCTGGACGTTTGTCTTTTTTGCTCCGGAGGCTGCCGAAAGCGAAAACAGGTGCTTTTGATGATGGAGTCCGCAGGAAAGCAGAGAGGGCCAAATTGTCTGTGGCATTTGAAAGGGTTCCAGGAGGCAGTGAGAACCAGCATTACTTTTCCCCGCTGGCACCTTTGTTGTGGCAGCAAAAGCTGGACGTTTGTCTTTTTTGCTCCGGAGGCTGCCGAAAGCGAAAACAGGTGCTTTTGAGGATGGAGTCCGCAAAAAAGCAGAGAGGGCCAAATTGTCTGGGGCAGTTGAAAGGGTTCCAGGAGGCAGTGAGAACCAGCATTACTTTTCCCCGCTGGCACCTTTGCTGTGGCAGCAAAAGCTGGACGTTTGTCTTTTTTGCTCCGGAGGCTGCCGAAAGCGAAAACAGGTGCTTTTGATGATGGAGTCCGCAGGAAAGCAGAGAGGGCCAAATTGTCTGTGGCATTTGAAAGGGTTCCAGGAGGCAGTGAGAACCAGCATTACTTTTCCCCGCTGGCACCTTTGTTGTGGCAGCAAAAGCTGGACGTTTGTCTTTTTTGCTCCGGAGGCTGCCGAAAGCGAAAATAGGTTCTTTTGAGGATGGAGTCCGCAGGAAAGCAGAGAGGGCCAAATTGTCTGTGGCATTTGAAAGGGTTCCAGGAGGCAGTGAGAACCAGCATTACTTTTCCCCGCTGGCACCTTTGCTGTGGCAGCAAAAGCTGGACGTTTGTCTTTTTTGCTCCGGAGGCTGCCGAAAGCGAAAACAGGTGCTTTTGAGGATGGAGTCCGCAGGAAAGCAGAGAGGGCCAAATTGTCTTTGGCATTTAAAGAGGTTCCAGGAGGCAGTGAGAACCAGCATTACTTTTCCCCGCTGGCACCTTTGCTGCGGCAGCAAAAGCTGGACGTTTGTCTTTTTACCACCGGAGGGCGCCGAAAGTGAAAAAAGGCGCTTTTGAGGATAGAGTCCGCAGGAAAGCAGAGAGGGCCAAATTGTCTGTGGCATTTGAAAGGGTTCCAGGAGGCAGTGAGAACCAGCATTACTTTTCCCCGCTGGCACCTTTGGTGTGGCAGCAAAAGCTGGACGTTTGTCTTTTTTGCTCCGGAGGCTGCCGAAAGCGAAAACAGGTGCTTTTGAGGATGGAGTCCGCAGCAAAGCAGAGAGGGCCAAATTGTCTGTGACATTTTAAAGGGTTCCAGGAGGCCGTGAGAACCAGCATTACTTTTCCCCGCTGGCACCTTTGCTGTGGCAGCAAAAGCTGGACGTTTGTCTTTTTTGCTCCGGAGGCTGCCGAAAGCGAAAACAGGTGCTTTTGAGGATGGAGTCCGCAGGAAAGCAGAGAGGGCCAAATTGTCTGGGGCAGTTCAAAGGGTTCCAGGAGGCAGTGAGAACCAGCATTACTTTTCCCCGCTGGCACCTTTGTTGTGGCAGCAAAAGCTGGACGTTTGTCTTTTTTGCTCCGGAGGCTGCCGAAAGCGAAAACAGGTGCTTTTGAGGATGGAGTCCGCAGGAAAGCAGAGAGAGCCAAATTGTCTGGGGCATTTGAAAGGGTTCCAGGAGGCAGTGAGAACCAGCATTAATTTTCCCGGCTGGCACCTTTGCTGTGGCAGCAAAAGCTGGACGTTTGTCTTTTTTGCTCCGGAGGTTGCCGAAAGCGAAAACAGGTGCTTTTGAGGATGGAGTCCGCAGGAAAGCAGAGAGGGCCAAATTGTCTGTGGCATTTGAAAGGGTTCCAGGAGGCAGTGAGAACCAGCATTACTTTTCCCCGCTGGCACCTTTGCTGTGGCAGCAAAAGCTGGACGTTTGTCTTTTTTGCTCCGGAGGCTGCCGAAAGCGAAAACAGGTGCTTTTGAGGATGGAGTCCGCAGGAAAGCAGAGAGGGCCAAATTGTCTGTGGCATTTGAAAGGGTTCCAGGAGGCAGTGAGAACCAGCATTACTTTTCCCCGCTGGCACCTTTGCTGTGGCAGCAAAAGCTGGACGTTTGTCTTTTTTGCTCCGGAGGCTGCCGAAAGCGAAAACAGGTGCTTTTGATGATGGAGTCCGCAGGAAAGCAGAGAGGGCCAAATTGTCTTTGGCATTTAAAGAGGTTCCAGGAGGCAGTGAGGACCAGCATTACTTTTCCCCGCTGGCACCTTTGCTGCGGCAGCAAAAGCTGGACGTTTGTCTTTTTACCACCGGAGGGCGCCGAAAGTGAAAAAAGGCGCTTTTGAGGATAGAGTCCGCAGGAAAGCAGAGAGGGCCAAATTGTCTGTGGCATTTGAAAGGGTTCCAGGAGGCAGTGAGAACCAGCATTACTTTTCCCCGCTGGCACCTTTGCTGTGGCAGCAAAAGCTGGACATTTGTCTTTTTTGCTCCGGAGGCTGCCGAAAGCGAAAACAGGTGCTTTTGAGGATGGAGTCCGCAGGAAAGCAGAGAGGGCCAAATTGTCTGTGGCATTTGAAAGGGTTCCAGGAGGCAGTGAGAACCAGCATTACTTTTCCCCGCTGGCACCTTTGCTGTGGCAGCAAAAGCTGGACGTTTGTCTTTTTTGCTCCGGAGGCTGCCGAAAGCGAAAACAGGTGCTTTTGAGGATGGAGTCCGCAGGAAAGCAGAGAGGGCCAAATTGTCTGGGGCATTTGAAAGGGTTCCAGGAGGCAGTGAGAACCAGCATTACTTTTCCCCGCTGGCACCTTTGTTGTGGCAGCAAAAGCTGGACGTTTGTCTTTTTTGCTCCGGAGGCTGCCGAAAGCGAAAACAGGTGCTTTTGAGGATGGAGTCCGCAAAAAAGCAGAGAGGGCCAAATTGTCTGTGGCATTTGAAAGGGTTCCAGGAGGCAGTGAGAACCAGCATTACTTTTCCCCGCTGGCACCTTTGCTGTGGCAGCAAAAGCTGGACGTTTGTCTTTTTTGCTCCGGAGGCTGCCGAAAGCGAAAACAGGTGCTTTTGAGGATGGAGTCCGCAGGAAAGCAGAGAGGGCCAAATTGTCTGTGGCATTTGAAAGGGTTCCAGGAGGCAGTGAGAACCAGCATTACTTTTCCCCGCTGGCACCTTCGTTGTGGCAGCAAAAGCTGGACGTTTGTCTTTTTTGCTCCGGAGGCTGCCGAAAGCGAAAATAGGTTCTTTTGAGGATGGAGTCCGCAGGAAAGCAGAGAGGGCCAAATTGTCTGTGGCATTTGAAAGGGTTCCAGGAGGCAGTGAGAACCAGCATTACTTTTCCCCGCTGGCACCTTTGCTGTGGCAGCAAAAGCTGGACGTTTGTCTTTTTTGCTCCGGAGGCTGCCGAAAGCGAAAACAGGTGCTTTTGATGATGGAGTCCGCAGGAAAGCAGAGAGGGCCAAATTGTCTTTGGCATTTAAAGAGGTTCCAGGAGGCAGTGAGGACCAGCATTACTTTTCCCCGCTGGCACCTTTGCTGCGGCAGCAAAAGCTGGACGTTTGTCTTTTTACCACCGGAGGGCGCCGAAAGTGAAAAAAGGCGCTTTTGAGGATAGAGTCCGCAGGAAAGCAGAGAGGGCCAAATTGTCTGGGGCATTTGAAAGGGTTCCAGGAGGCAGTGAGAACCAGCATTACTTTTCCCCGCTGGCACCTTTGGTGTGGCAGCAAAAGCTGGACGTTTGTCTTTTTTGCTCCGGAGGCTGCCGAAAGCGAAAACAGGTGCTTTTGAGGATGGAGTCCGCAGCAAAGCAGAGAGGGCCAAATTGTCTGTGACATTTTAAAGGGTTCCAGGAGGCCGTGAGAACCAGCATTACTTTTCCCCGCTGGCACCTTTGCTGTGGCAGCAAAAGCTGGACGTTTGTCTTTTTTGCTCCGGAGGCTGCCGAAAGCGAAAACAGGTGCTTTTGAGGATGGAGTCCGCAGGAAAGCAGAGAGGGCCAAATTGTCTAGGGCAGTTCAAAGGGTTCCAGGAGGCAGTGAGAACCAGCATTACTTTTCCCCGCTGGCACCTTTGTTGTGGCAGCAAAAGCTGGACGTTTGTCTTTTTTGCTCCGGAGGCTGCCGAAAGCGAAAACAGGTGCTTTTGAGGATGGAGTCCACAGGAAAGCAGAGAGGGCCAAATTGTCTGGGGCATTTGAAAGGGTTCCAGGAGGCAGTGAGAACCAGCATTAATTTTCCCCGCTGGCACCTTTGCTGTGGCAGCAAAAGCTGGACGTTTGTCTTTTTTGCTCCGGAAGTTGCCGAAAGCGAAAACAGGTGCTTTTGAGGATGGAGTCCGCAGGAAAGCAGAGAGGGCCAAATTGTCTGGGGCATTTGAAAGGGTTCCAGGAGGCAGTGAGAACCAGCATTACTTTTCCCCGCTGGCACCTTTGCTGCGGCAGCAAAAGCTGGACGTTTTTCTTTTTTGCTCCGGAGGCTGCCGAAAGCGAAAACAGGTGCTTTTGATGATGGAGTCCGCAGGAAAGCAGAGAGGGCCAAATTGTCTTTGGCATTTAAAGAGGTTCCAGGAGGCAGTGAGGACC
>NW_028127840.1:0-122279 GCF_965231255.1 Vanellus vanellus
GGGGAAAAGTAATGCTGGTTCTCACTGCCTCCTGGAACCTCTTCAAATGCCCCAGACAATTTGGCCCTCTCTGCTTTCCTGCGGACTCCATCCTCAAAAGCACCTGTTTTTCGCTTTCAGCAACCTCCGGAGCAAAAAAGACAAACGTCCAGCTTTTGCTGCCACAGCAAAGGTGCCAGCGGGGAAAAGTAATGCTGGTTCTCACTGCCTCCTGGAACCTCTTCAAATGCCCCAGACAATTTGGCCCTCTCTGCTTTCCTGCGGACTCCATCCTCAAAAGCACCTGTTTTCGCTTTCGGCAACCTCCGGAGCAAAAAAGACAAACGTCCAGCTTTTGCTGCCACAGCAAACGTGCCAGCGGGGAAAAGTAATGCTGGTTCTCACTGCCTCCTGGAACTCTTTCAAATGCCACAGACAATTTGGCCCTCTCTGCTTTCCTGCGGACTCCATCCTCAAAAGCACCTATTTTCGCTTTCGGCAGCCTCCGGAGCAAAAAAGACAAACGTCCAGCTTTTGCTGCCACAGCAAAGGTGCCAGCGGGGAAAAGTAATGCTGGTTCTCACTGCCTCCTGGAACCCTTTCAAATGCCACAGACAATTTGGCCCTCTCTGCTTTCCTGCGGACTCCATCCTCAAAAGCACCTGTTTTCGCTTTCGGCAGCCTCCATTGCAAAAAAGACAAACGTCCAGCTTTTGCTGCCACAGCAAAGGTGCCAGCGGGGAAAAGTAATGCTGGTTCTCACTGCCTCCTGGAACCCTTTCAAATGCCACAGACAATTTGGCCCTCTCTGCTTTCCTGTGGACTCCATCCTCAAAAGCACCTGTTTTCGCTTTCGGCAGCCTCCGGAGCAAAAAAGACAAACGTCCAGCTTTTGCTGCCACAGCAAAGGTGCCAGCGGGGAAAAGTAATGCTGGTTCTCACTGCCTCCTGGAACCTCTTCAAATGCCCCAGACAATTTGGCCCTCTCTGCTTTCCTGCCGACTCCATCCTCAAAAGCACCTGTTTTCGCTTTCGGCAGCCTCCGGAGCAAAAAAGACAAACGTCCAGCTTTTGCTGCCACAGCAAAGGTGCCAGCGGGGAAAAGTAATGCTGGTTCTCACTGCCTCCTGGAACCCTTTCAAATGCCCCTGACAATTTGGCCCTCTCTGCTTTCCTGCGGACTCTATCCTCAAAAGCGCCTTTTTTCACTTTCGGCGCCCTCCGGTGGTAAAAAGACAAACGTCCAGCTTTTGCTGCCACAGCAAAGGTGCCAGCAGGGAAAAGTAATGCTGGTTCTCACTGCCTCCTGGAACCCTTTCAAATGCCACAGACAATTTGGCCCTCTCTGCTTTCCTGCGGACTCCATCCTCAAAAGCACCTGTTTTCGCTTTCGGCAGCCTCCGGAGCAAAAAAGACAAACGTCCAGCTTTTGCTGCCACAGCAAAGGTGCCAGCGGGGAAAAGTAATGCTGGTTCTCACTGCCTCCTGGAACCCTTTCAAATGCCACAGACAATTTGGCCCTCTCTGCTTTCCTGCGGACTCTATCCTCAAAAGCGCCTTTTTTCACTTTCGGCGCCCTCCGGTGGTAAAAAGACAAACGTCCAGCTTTTGCTGCCACAGCAAAGGTGCCAGCGGGGAAAAGTAATGCTGGTTCTCACTGCCTCCTGGAACCCTTTTAAATGCCACAGACAATTTGGCCCTCTCTGCTTTCCTGTGGACTCCATCCTCAAAAGCACCTGTTTTCGCTTTCGGCAGCCTCCGGAGCAAAAAAGACAAATGTCCAGCTTTTGCTGCCACAGCAAAGGTGCCAGCGGGGAAAAGTAATGCTGGTTCTCACTGCCTCCTGGAACCCTTTCAAATGCCCCAGACAATTTGGCCCTCTCTGCTTTCCTGTGGACTCCATCCTCAAAAGCACCTGTTTTCGCTTTCGGCAGCCTCCGGAGCAAAAAAGACAAACGGCCAGCTTTTGCTGCCACAGCAAAGGTGCCAGCGGGGAAAAGTAATGCTGGTTCTCACTGCCTCCTGGAACCCTTTCAAATGCCACAGACAATTTGGCCCTCTCTGCTTTCCTGCGGACTCTATCCTCAAAAGCGCCTTTTTTCACTTTCGGCGCCCTCCGGTGGTAAAAAGACAAACGTCCAGCTTTTGCTGCCACAGCAAAGGTGCCAGCAGGGAAAAGTAATGCTGGTTCTCACTGCCTCCTGGAACTCTTTCAAATGCCACAGACAATTTGGCCCTCTCTGCTTTCCTGCGGACTCCATCCTCAAAAGCACCTATTTTCGCTTTCGGCAGCCTCCGGAGCAAAAAAGACAAACGTCCAGCTTTTGCTGCCACAGCAAAGGTGCCAGCGGGGAAAAGTAATGCTGGTTCTCACTGCCTCCTGGAACCCTTTCAAATGCCACAGACAATTTGGCCCTCTCTGCTTTCCTGCGGACTCCATCCTCAAAAGCACCTGTTTTCGCTTTCGGCAGCCTCCATTGCAAAAAATACAAACGTCCAGCTTTTGCTGCCACAGCAAAGGTGCCAGCGGGGAAAAGTAATGCTGGTTCTCACTGCCTCCTGGAACCCTTTCAAATGCCACAGACAATTTGGCCCTCTCTGCTTTCCTGCGGACTCCATCCTCAAAAGCACCTGTTTTCGCTTTCGGCAGCCTCCGGAGCAAAAAAGACAAACGGCCAGCTTTTGCTGCCACAGCAAAGGTGCCAGCGGGGAAAAGTAATGCTGGTTCTCACTGCCTCCTGGAACCCTTTCAAATGCCCCAGACAATTTGGCCCTCTCTGCTTTCCTGTGGACTCCATCCTCAAAAGCACCTGTTTTCGCTTTCGGCAGCCTCCGGAGCAAAAAAGACAAACGTCCAGCTTTTGCTGCCACAGCAAAGGTGCCAGCGGGGAAAAGTAATCCTGGTTCTCACTGCCTCCTGGAACCCTTTCAAATGCCACAGACAATTTGGCCCTCTCTGCTTTCCTGCGGACTCCATCCTCAAAAGCACCTGTTTTCGCTTTCGGCAGCCTCCGGAGCAAAAAAGACAAACGTCCAGCTTTTGCTGCCACAGCAAAGGTGCCAGCGGGGAAAAGTAATGCTGGTTCTCACTGCCTCCTGGAACCCTTTCAAATGCCACAGACAATTTGGCCCTCTCTGCTTTCCTGCGGACTCTATCCTCAAAAGCGCCTTTTTTCACTTTCGGCGCCCTCCGGTGGTAAAAAGACAAACGTCCAGCTTTTGCTGCCACAGCAAAGGTGCCAGCGGGGAAAAGTAATGCTGGTTCTCACTGCCTCCTGGAACCCTTTCAAATGCCACAGACAATTTGGCCCTCTCTGCTTTCCTGCGGACTCCATCCTCAAAAGCACCTGTTTTCGCTTTCGGCAGCCTCCGGAGCAAAAAAGACAAACGTCCAGCTTTTGCTGCCACAGCAAAGGTGCCAGCGGGGAAAAGTAATGCTGGTTCTCACTGCCTCCTGGAACCCTTTCAAATGCCACAGACAATTTGGCCCTCTCTGCTTTCCTGCGGACTCCATCCTCAAAAAAACCTATTTTCCCTTTCGGCGCCCTCCGGAGCAAAAAAGACAAACGTCCAGCTTTTGCTGCCACAGCAAAGGTGCCAGCGGGGAAAAGTAATGCTGGTTCTCACTGCCTCCTGGAACCCTTTCAAATGCCAAAGACAATTTGGCCCTCTCTGCTTTCCTGCGGACTCCATCCTCAAAAGCACCTGTTTTCGCTTTGGGCAGCCTCCGGAGCAAAAAAGACAAACGTCCAGCTTTTGCTGCCACAGCAAAGGTGCCAGCGGGGAAAAGTAATGCTGGTTCTCACTGCCTCCTGGAACCCTTTCAAATGCCACAGACAATTTGGCCCTCTCTGCTTTCCTGCGGACTCCATCCTCAAAAGCACCTGTTTTCGCTTTCGGCAGCCTCCGGAGCAAAAAAGACAAACGTCCAGCTTTTGCTGCCACAGCAAAGGTGCCAGCGGGGAAAAGTAATGCTGGTTCTCACTGCCTCCTGGAACCCTTTCAAATGCCCCAGACAATTTGGCCCTCTCTGCTTTCCTGTGGACTCCATCCTCAAAAGCACCTGTTTTCGCTTTCGGCAGCCTCCGGAGCAAAAAAGACAAACGTCCAGCTTTTGCTGCCACAGCAAAGGTGCCAGCGGGGAAAAGTAATGCTGGTTCTCACTGCCTCCTGGAACCCTTTCAAATGCCACAGACAATTTGGCCCTCTCTGCTTTCCTGCGGACTCTATCCTCAAAAGCGCCTTTTTTCACTTTCGGCGCCCTCCGGTGGTAAAAAGACAAACGTCCAGCTTTTGCTGCCACAGCAAAGGTGCCAGCGGGGAAAAGTAATGCTGGTTCTCACTGCCTCCTGGAACTCTTTCAAATGCCACAGACAATTTGGCCCTCTCTGCTTTCCTGCGGACTCCATCCTCAAAAGCACCTATTTTCGCTTTCGGCAGCCTCCGGAGCAAAAAAGACAAACGTCCAGCTTTTGCTGCCACAGCAAAGGTGCCAGCGGGGAAAAGTAATGCTGGTTCTCACTGCATCCTGGAACCCTTTCAAATGCCACAGACAATTTGGCCCTCTCTGCTTTCCTGCGGACTCCATCCTCAAAAGCACCTGTTTTCGCTTTCGGCAGCCTCCGGAGCAAAAAAGACAAACGTCCAGCTTTTGCTGCCACAGCAAAGGTGCCAGCGGGGAAAAGTAATGCTGGTTCTCACTGCCTCCTGGAACCCTTTCAAATGCCCCAGACAATTTGGCCCTCTCTGCTTTCCTGTGGACTCCATCCTCAAAAGCACCTGTTTTCGCTTTCGGCAGCCTCCGGAGCAAAAAAGACAAACGGCCAGCTTTTGCTGCCACAGCAAAGGTGCCAGCGGGGAAAAGTAATGCTGGTTCTCACTGCCTCCTGGAACCCTTTCAAATGCCACAGACAATTTGGCCCTCTCTGCTTTCCTGCGGACTCCATCCTCAAAAGAACCTATTTTCCCTTTCGGCGCCCTCCGGAGCAAAAAAGACAAACGTCCAGCTTTTGCTGCCACAGCAAAGGTGCCAGCGGGGAAAAGTAATGCTGGTTCTCACTGCCTCCTGGAACCCTTTCAAATGCCACAGACAATTTGGCCCTCTCTGCTTTCCTGCGGACTCCATCCTCAAAAGCACCTGTTTTCGCTTCGGCAGCCTCCGGAGCAAAAAAGACAAACGTCCAGCTTTTGCTGCCACAGCAAAGGTGCCAGCGGGGAAAAGTAATGCTGGTTCTCACTGCCTCCTGGAACCCTTTGAAATGCCCCTGACAATTTGGCCTTCTCTGCTTTCCTGCGGACTCTATCCTCAAAAGCGCCTTTTTTCACTTTCGGCGCCCTCCGGTGGTAAAAAGACAAACGTCCAGCTTTTGCTGCCACAGCAAAGGTGCCAGCGGGGAAAAGTAATGCTGGTTCTCACTGCCTCCTGGAACTCTTTCAAATGCCACAGACAATTTGGCCCTCTCTGCTTTCCTGCGGACTCCATCCTCAAAAGCACCTATTTTCGCTTTCGGCAGCCTCCGGAGCAAAAAAGACAAACGTCCAGCTTTTGCTGCCACAGCAAAGGTGCCAGCGGGGAAAAGTAATGCTGGTTCTCACTGCCTCCTGGAACCCTTTCAAATGCCCCAGACAATTTGGCCCTCTCTGCTTTCCTGCGGACTCCATCCTCAAAAGCACCTGTTTTCGCTTTCGGCAGCCTCCATTGCAAAAAATACAAACGTCCAGCTTTTGCTGCCACAGCAAAGGTGCCAGCGGGGAAAAGTAATGCTGGTTCTCACTGCCTCCTGGAACCCTTTCAAATGCCACAGACAATTTGGCCCTCTCTGCTTTCCTGCGGACTCCATCCTCAAAAGAACCTATTTTCCCTTTCGGCGCCCTCCGGAGCAAAAAAGACAAACGTCCAGCTTTTGCTGCCACAGCAAAGGTGCCAGCGGGGAAAAGTAATGCTGGTTCTCACTGCCTCCTGGAACCCTTTCAAATGCCACAGACAATTTGGCCCTCTCTGCTTTCCTGCGGACTCCATCCTCAAAAGCACCTGTTTTCGCTTCGGCAGCCTCCGGAGCAAAAAAGACAAACGTCCAGCTTTTGCTGCCACAGCAAAGGTGCCAGCGGGGAAAAGTAATGCTGGTTCTCACTGCCTCCTGGAACCCTTTCAAATGCCACAGACAATTTGGCCCTCTCTGCTTTCCTGCGGACTCCATCCTCAAAAGCACCTGTTTTCGCTTTCGGCAGCCTCCGGAGCAAAAAAGACAAACGTCCAGCTTTTGCTGCCACAGCAAAGGTGCCAGCGGGGAAAAGTAATGCTGGTTCTCACTGCCTCCTGGAACCCTTTCAAATGCCCCAGACAATTTGGCCCTCTCTGCTTTCCTGTGGACTCCATCCTCAAAAGCACCTGTTTTCGCTTTCGGCAGCCTCCGGAGCAAAAAAGACAAACGTCCAGCTTTTGCTGCCACAGCAAAGGTGCCAGCGGGGAAAAGTAATGCTGGTTCTCACTGCCTCCTGGAACCCTTTCAAATGCCACAGACAATTTGGCCCTCTCTGCTTTCCTGCGGACTCTATCCTCAAAAGCGCCTTTTTTCACTTTCGGCGCCCTCCGGTGGTAAAAAGACAAACGTCCAGCTTTTGCTGCCACAGCAAAGGTGCCAGCGGGGAAAAGTAATGCTGGTTCTCACTGCCTCCTGGAACTCTTTCAAATGCCACAGACAATTTGGCCCTCTCTGCTTTCCTGCGGACTCCATCCTCAAAAGCACCTATTTTCGCTTTCGGCAGCCTCCGGAGCAAAAAAGACAAACGTCCAGCTTTTGCTGCCACAGCAAAGGTGCGAGCGGGGAAAAGTAATGCTGGTTCTCACTGCCTCCTGGAACCCTTTCAAATGCCACAGACAATTTGGCCCTCTCTGCTTTCCTGTGGACTCCATCCTCAAAAGCACCTGTTTTCGCTTTCGGCAGCCTCCGGAGCAAAAAAGACAAACGTCCAGCTTTTGCTGCCACAGCAAAGGTGCCAGCGGGGAAAAGTAATGCTGGTTCTCACTGCCTCCTGGAACCCTTTCAAATGCCCCAGACAATTTGGCCCTCTCTGCTTTCCTGTGGACTCCATCCTCAAAAGCAGCTGTTTTCGCTTTCGGCAGCCTCCGGAGCAAAAAAGACAAACGTCAAGCTTTTGCTGCCACAGCAAAGGTGCCAGCGGGGAAAAGTAATGCTGGTTCTCACTGCCTCCTGGAACCCTTTCAAATGCCCCAGACAATTTGGCCCTCTCTGCTTTCCTGTGGACTCCATCCTCAAAAGCACCTGTTTTCGCTTTCGGCAGCCTCCGGAGCAAAAAAGACAAACGGCCAGCTTTTGCTGCCACAGCAAAGGTGCCAGCGGGGAAAAGTAATGCTGGTTCTCACTGCCTCCTGGAACCCTTTCAAATGCCACAGACAATTTGGCCCTCTCTGCTTTCCTGCGGACTCTATCCTCAAAAGCGCCTTTTTTCACTTTCGGCGCCCTCCGGTGGTAAAAAGACAAACGTCCAGCTTTTGCTGCCACAGCAAAGGTGCCAGCGGGGAAAAGTAATGCTGGTTCTCACTGCCTCCTGGAACTCTTTCAAATGCCACAGACAATTTGGCCCTCTCTGCTTTCCTGCGGACTCCATCCTCAAAAGCACCTATTTTCGCTTTCGGCACGGAGCAAAAAAGACAAACGTCCAGCTTTTGCTGCCACAGCAAAGGTGCCAGCGGGGAAAAGTAATGCTGGTTCTCACTGCCTCCTGGAACCCTTTCAAATGCCCCAGACAATTTGGCCCTCTCTGCTTTCCTGTGGACTCCATCCTCAAAAAGCACCTGTTTTTCGCTTTCGGCAGCCTCCGGAGCAAAAAAAGACAAACGTCCAGCTTTTTGCTGCCACAGCAAAGGTGCCAGCGGGGAAAAGTAATGCTGGTTCTCACTGCCTCCTGGAACCCTTTCAAATGCCACAGACAATTTGGCCCTCTCTGCTTCCTGTGGACTCCATCCTCAAAAGCAGCTGTTTTCGCTTTCGGCAGCCTCCGGAGCAAAAAAGACAAACGTCCAGCTTTTGCTGCCACAGCAAAGGTGCCAGCGGGGAAAAGTAATGCTGGTTCTCACTGCCTCCTGGAACCCTTTCAAATGCCCCAGACAATTTGGCCTTCTCTGCTTTCCTGTGGACTCCATCCTCAAAAGCACCTGTTTTCGCTTTCGGCAGCCTCCGGAGCAAAAAAGACAAACGTCCAGCTTTTGCTGCCACAGCAAAGGTGCCAGCGGGGAAAAGTAAATGCTGGTTCTCACTGCCTCCTGGAACCCTTTCAAAATGCCCCACAGACAATTTGGCCCTCTCTGCTTTCCTGCGGACTCTATCCTCAAAAGCGCCTTTTTTCACTTTCGGCGCCCTCCGGTGGTAAAAAGACAAACGTCCAGCTTTTGCTGCCACAGCAAAGGTGCCAGCGGGGAAAAGTAATGCTGGTTCTCACTGCCTCCTGGAACTCTTTCAAATGCCACAGACAATTTGGCCCTCTCTGCTTTCCTGCGGACTCCATCCTCAAAAGCACCTATTTTCGCTTTCGGCAGCGTCCGGAGCAAAAAAGACAAACGTCCAGCTTTTGCTGCCACAGCAAAGGTGCCAGCGGGGAAAAGTAATGCTGGTTCTCACTGCCTCCTGGAACCCTTTCAAATGCCACAGACAATTTGGCCCTCTCTGTTTTCCTGTGGACTCCATCCTCAAAAGCACCTGTTTTCGCTTTCGGCAGCCTCCGGAGCAAAAAAGACAAACGTCCAGCTTTTGCTGCCACAGCAAAGGTGCCAGCGGGGAAAAGTAATGCTGGTTCTCACTGCCTCCTGGAACCTCTTCAAATGCCCCAGACAATTTGGCCCTCTCTGCTTTCCTGCGGACTCCATCCTCAAAAGCACCTGTTTTCGCTTTCAGCAACCTCCGGAGCAAAAAGACAAACGTCCAGCTTTTGCTGCCACAGCAAAGGTGCCAGCGGGGAAAAGTAATGCTGGTTCTCACTGCCTCCTGGAACCTCTTCAAATGCCCCAGACAATTTGGCCCTCTCTGCTTTCCTGCGGACTCCATCCTCAAAAGCACCTGTTTTCGCTTTCGGCAACCTCCGGAGGAAAAAGGCAAACGTCCAGCTTTTGCTGCCACAGCAAAGGTGCCAGCGGGGAAAAAGTAATGCTGGTTCTCACTGCCTCCTGGAACCCTTTCAAATGCCCCAGACAATTTGGCCCTCTCTGCTTTCCTGCGGACTCCATCCTCAAAAGAACCTATTTTTGCTTTCGGCGCCCTCCGGAGCAAAAAAGACAAACGTCCAGCTTTTGCTGCCACAGCAAAGGTGCCAGCAAGGAAAAGTAATGCTGGTTCTCACTGCCTCCTGGAACTCCTTCAAATGCCACAGACAATTTGGCCCTCTCTGCTTTCCTGCGGACTCCATCCTCAAAAGCACCTGTTTTCGCTTTCGGCAGCCTCCGGAGCAAAAAAGACAAACGTCCAGCTTTTGCTGCCACAGCAAAGGTGCCAGCGGGGAAAAGTAATGCTGGTTCTCACTGCCTCCTGGAACCCTTTCAAATGCCCCAGACAATTTGGCCCTCTCTGCTTTCCTGCGGACTCCATCCTCAAAAGCAGCTGTTTTCGCTTTCGGCAGCCTCCGGAGCAAAAAAGACAAACGTCCAGCTTTTGCTGCCACAGCAAAGGTGCCAGCGGGGAAAAGTAATGCTGGTTCTCACTGCCTCCTGGAACCCTTTCAAATGCCCCAGACAATTTGGCCCTCTCTGTTTTCCTGTGGACTCCATCCTCAAAAGCACCTGTTTTCGCTTTCGGCAGCCTCCGGAGCAAAAAAGACAAACGTCCAGCTTTTGCTGCCACAGCAAAGGTGCCAGCGGGGAAAAGTAATGCTGGTTCTCACTGCCTCCTGGAACCTCTTCAAATGCCCCAGACAATTTAGCCCTCTCTGCTTTCCTGCGGACTCCATCCTCAAAAGCACCTGTTTTCGCTTTCAGCAACCTCCGGAGCAAAAAAGACAAACGTCCAGCTTTTGCTGCCACAGCAAAGGTGCCAGCGGGGAAAAGTAATGCTGGTTCTCACTGCCTCCTGGAACCTCTTCAAATGCCACAGACAATTTGGCCCTCTCTGCTTTCCTGCGGACTCCATCCTCAAAAGCACCTGTTTTCGCTTTCGGCGCCCTCCGGAGCAAAAAAGACAAACGTCCAGCTTTTGCTGCCACAGCAAAGGTGCCAGCGGGGAAAAGTAATGCTGGTTCTCACTGCCTCCTGGAACCCTTTCAAATGCCCCAGACAATTTGGCCCTCTCTGTTTTCCTGCGGACTCCATCCTCAAAAGCAGCTGTTTTCGCTTTCGGCAGCCTCCGGAGCAAAAAAGACAAACGTCCAGCTTTTGCTGCCACAGCAAAGGTGCCAGCGGGGAAAAGTAATGCTGGTTCTCACTGCCTCCTGGAACCCTTTCAAATGCCCCAGACAATTTGGCCCTCTCTGCTTTCCTGTGGACTCCATCCTCAAAAGCACCTGTTTTCGCTTTCGGCAGCCTCCGGAGCAAAAAAGACAAACGTCCAGCTTTTGCTGCCACAGCAAAGGTGCCAGCGGGGAAAAGTAATGCTGGTTCTCACTGCCTCCTGGAACCCTTTCAAATGCCCCAGACAATTTGGCCCATTCTGCTTTCCTGCGGACTCTATCCTCAAAAGCGCCTTTTTTCACTTTCGGCGCCCTCCGGTGGTAAAAAGACAAACGTCAAGCTTTTGCTGCCACAGCAAAGGTGCCAGCGGGGAAAAGTAATGCTGGTTCTCACTGCCTCCTGGAACCCTTTCAAATGCCACAGACAATTTGGCCCTCTCTGCTTTCCTGCGGACTCCATCCTCAAAAGCACCTGTTTTCGCTTTCGGCAGCCTCCGGAGCAAAAAAGACAAACGTCCAGCTTTTGCTGCCACAGCAAAGGTGCCAGCGGGGAAAAGTAATGCTGGTTCTCACTGCCTCCTGGAACCCTTTCAAATGCCCCAGACAATTTGGCCCTCTCTGCTTTCCTGCGGACTCCATCCTCAAAAGCACCTGTTTTCGCTTTCGGCAGCCTCCAGAGCAAAAAAGACAAACGGCCAGCTTTTGCTGCCACAGCAAAGGTGCCAGCGGGGAAAAGTAATGCTGGTTCTCACTGCCTCCTGGAACCCTTTCAAATGCCACAGACAATTTGGCCCTCTCTGCTTTCCTGCGGACTCTATCCTCAAAAGCGCCTTTTTTCACTTTCGGCGCCCTCCGGTGGTAAAAAGACAAACGTCCAGCTTTTGCTGCCACAGCAAAGGTGCCAGCGGGGAAAAGTAATGCTGGTTCTCACTGCCTCCTGGAACTCTTTCAAATGCCACAGACAATTTGGCCCTCTCTGCTTTCCTGCGGACTCCATCCTCAAAAGCACCTATTTTCGCTTTCGGCAGCCTCCGGAGCAAAAAAGACAAACGTCCAGCTTTTGCTGCCACAGCAAAGGTGCCAGCGGGGAAAAGTAATGCTGGTTCTCACTGCCTCCTGGAACCCTTTCAAATGCCACAGACAATTTGGCCCTCTCTGCTTTCCTGCGGACTCCATCCTCAAAAGCACCTGTTTTCGCTTTCGGCAGCCTCCATTGCAAAAAATACAAACGTCCAGCTTTTGCTGCCACAGCAAAGGTGCCAGCGGGGAAAAGTAATGCTGGTTCTCACTGCCTCCTGGAACCCTTTCAAATGCCACAGACAATTTGGCCCTCTCTGCTTTCCTGTGGACTCCATCCTCAAAAGCACCTGTTTTCGCTTTCGGCAGCCTCCGGAGCAAAAAAGACAAACGTCCAGCTTTTGCTGCCACAGCAAAGGTGCCAGCGGGGAAAAGTAATGCTGGTTCTCACTGCCTCCTGGAACCTCTTCAAATGCCCCAGACAATTTGGCCCTCTCTGCTTTCCTGCCGACTCCATCCTCAAAAGCACCTGTTTTCGCTTTCGGCAGCCTCCGGAGCAAAAAAGACAAACGTCCAGCTTTTGCTGCCACAGCAAAGGTGCCAGCGGGGAAAAGTAATGCTGGTTCTCACTGCCTCCTGGAACCCTTTCAAATGCCCCTGACAATTTGGCCCTCTCTGCTTTCCTGCGGACTCTATCCTCAAAAGCGCCTTTTTTCACTTTCGGCGCCCTCCGGTGGTAAAAAGACAAACGTCCAGCTTTTGCTGCCACAGCAAAGGTGCCAGCAGGGAAAAGTAATGCTGGTTCTCACTGCCTCCTGGAACCCTTTCAAATGCCACAGACAATTTGGCCCTCTCTGCTTTCCTGCGGACTCCATCCTCAAAAGCACCTGTTTTCGCTTTCGGCAGCCTCCGGAGCAAAAAAGACAAACGTCCAGCTTTTGCTGCCACAGCAAAGGTGCCAGCGGGGAAAAGTAATGCTGGTTCTCACTGCCTCCTGGAACCCTTTCAAATGCCACAGACAATTTGGCCCTCTCTGCTTTCCTGCGGACTCTATCCTCAAAAGCGCCTTTTTTCACTTTCGGCGCCCTCCGGTGGTAAAAAGACAAACGTCCAGCTTTTGCTGCCACAGCAAAGGTGCCAGCGGGGAAAAGTAATGCTGGTTCTCACTGCCTCCTGGAACCCTTTCAAATGCCACAGACAATTTGGCCCTCTCTGCTTTCCTGTGGACTCCATCCTCAAAAGCACCTGTTTTCGCTTTCGGCAGCCTCCGGAGCAAAAAAGACAAACGTCCAGCTTTTGCTGCCACAGCAAAGGTGCCAGCGGGGAAAAGTAATGCTGGTTCTCACTGCCTCCTGGAACCCTTTCAAATGCCCCAGACAATTTGGCCCTCTCTGCTTTCCTGTGGACTCCATCCTCAAAAGCACCTGTTTTCGCTTTCGGCAGCCTCCGGAGCAAAAAAGACAAACGGCCAGCTTTTGCTGCCACAGCAAAGGTGCCAGCGGGGAAAAGTAATGCTGGTTCTCACTGCCTCCTGGAACCCTTTCAAATGCCACAGACAATTTGGCCCTCTCTGCTTTCCTGCGGACTCTATCCTCAAAAGCGCCTTTTTTCACTTTCGGCGCCCTCCGGTGGTAAAAAGACAAACGTCCAGCTTTTGCTGCCACAGCAAAGGTGCCAGCAGGGAAAAGTAATGCTGGTTCTCACTGCCTCCTGGAACTCTTTCAAATGCCACAGACAATTTGGCCCTCTCTGCTTTCCTGCGGACTCCATCCTCAAAAGCACCTATTTTCGCTTTCGGCAGCCTCCGGAGCAAAAAAGACAAACGTCCAGCTTTTGCTGCCACAGCAAAGGTGCCAGCGGGGAAAAGTAATGCTGGTTCTCACTGCCTCCTGGAACCCTTTCAAATGCCACAGACAATTTGGCCCTCTCTGCTTTCCTGCGGACTCCATCCTCAAAAGCACCTGTTTTCGCTTTCGGCAGCCTCCATTGCAAAAAATACAAACGTCCAGCTTTTGCTGCCACAGCAAAGGTGCCAGCGGGGAAAAGTAATGCTGGTTCTCACTGCCTCCTGGAACCCTTTCAAATGCCACAGACAATTTGGCCCTCTCTGCTTTCCTGCGGACTCCATCCTCAAAAGCACCTGTTTTCGCTTTCGGCAGCCTCCGGAGCAAAAAAGACAAACGGCCAGCTTTTGCTGCCACAGCAAAGGTGCCAGCGGGGAAAAGTAATGCTGGTTCTCACTGCCTCCTGGAACCCTTTCAAATGCCCCAGACAATTTGGCCCTCTCTGCTTTCCTGTGGACTCCATCCTCAAAAGCACCTGTTTTCGCTTTCGGCAGCCTCCGGAGCAAAAAAGACAAACGTCCAGCTTTTGCTGCCACAGCAAAGGTGCCAGCGGGGAAAAGTAATGCTGGTTCTCACTGCCTCCTGGAACCCTTTCAAATGCCACAGACAATTTGGCCCTCTCTGCTTTCCTGCGGACTCCATCCTCAAAAGCACCTGTTTTCGCTTTCGGCAGCCTCCGGAGCAAAAAAGACAAACGTCCAGCTTTTGCTGCCACAGCAAAGGTGCCAGCGGGGAAAAGTAATGCTGGTTCTCACTGCCTCCTGGAACCCTTTCAAATGCCACAGACAATTTGGCCCTCTCTGCTTTCCTGCGGACTCTATCCTCAAAAGCGCCTTTTTTCACTTTCGGCGCCCTCCGGTGGTAAAAAGACAAACGTCCAGCTTTTGCTGCCACAGCAAAGGTGCCAGCGGGGAAAAGTAATGCTGGTTCTCACTGCCTCCTGGAACCCTTTCAAATGCCACAGACAATTTGGCCCTCTCTGCTTTCCTGCGGACTCCATCCTCAAAAGCACCTGTTTTCGCTTTCGGCAGCCTCCGGAGCAAAAAAGACAAACGTCCAGCTTTTGCTGCCACAGCAAAGGTGCCAGCGGGGAAAAGTAATGCTGGTTCTCACTGCCTCCTGGAACCCTTTCAAATGCCACAGACAATTTGGCCCTCTCTGCTTTCCTGCGGACTCCATCCTCAAAAAAACCTATTTTCCCTTTCGGCGCCCTCCGGAGCAAAAAAGACAAACGTCCAGCTTTTGCTGCCACAGCAAAGGTGCCAGCGGGGAAAAGTAATGCTGGTTCTCACTGCCTCCTGGAACCCTTTCAAATGCCAAAGACAATTTGGCCCTCTCTGCTTTCCTGCGGACTCCATCCTCAAAAGCACCTGTTTTCGCTTTGGGCAGCCTCCGGAGCAAAAAAGACAAACGTCCAGCTTTTGCTGCCACAGCAAAGGTGCCAGCGGGGAAAAGTAATGCTGGTTCTCACTGCCTCCTGGAACTCTTTCAAATGCCACAGACAATTTGGCCCTCTCTGCTTTCCTGCGGACTCCATCCTCAAAAGCACCTATTTTCGCTTTCGGCAGCCTCCGGAGCAAAAAAGACAAACGTCCAGCTTTTGCTGCCACAGCAAAGGTGCCAGCGGGGAAAAGTAATGCTGGTTCTCACTGCCTCCTGGAACCCTTTCAAATGCCACAGACAATTTGGCCCTCTCTGCTTTCCTGTGGACTCCATCCTCAAAAGCACCTGTTTTCGCTTTCGACAGCCTCCGGAGCAAAAAAGACAAACGTCCAGCTTTTGCTGCCACAGCAAAGGTGCCAGCGGGGAAAAGTAATGCTGGTTCTCACTGCCTCCTGGAACCCTTTCAAATGCCCCAGACAATTTGGCCCTCTCTGCTTTCCTGTGGACTCCATCCTCAAAAGCAGCTGTTTTCGCTTTCGGCAGCCTCCGGAGCAAAAAAGACAAACGTCCAGCTTTTGCTGCCACAGCAAAGGTGCCAGCGGGGAAAAGTAATGCTGGTTCTCACTGCCTCCTGGAACCCTTTCAAATGCCACAGACAATTTGGCCCTCTCTGCTTTCCTGTGGACTCCATCCTCAAAAGCACCTGTTTTCGCTTTCGGCAGCCTCCGGAGCAAAAAAGACAAACGTCCAGCTTTTGCTGCCACAGCAAAGGTGCCAGCGGGGAAAAGTAATGCTGGTTCTCACTGCCTCCTGGAACCCTTTCAAATGCCCCAGACAATTTGGCCCTCTCTGCTTTCCTGTGGACTCCATCCTCAAAAGCAGCTGTTTTCGCTTTCGGCAGCCTCCGGAGCAAAAAAGACAAACGTCCAGCTTTTGCTGCCACAGCAAAGGTGCCAGCGGGGAAAAGTAATGCTGGTTCTCACTGCCTCCTGGAACCCTTTCAAATGCCCCAGACAATTTGGCCCTCTCTGCTTTCCTGCGGACTCTATCCTCAAAAGCGCCTTTTTTCACTTTCGGCGCCCTCCGGTGGTAAAAAGACAAACGTCCAGCTTTTGCTGCCACAGCAAAGGTGCCAGCGGGGAAAAGTAATGCTGGTTCTCACTGCCTCCTGGAACTCTTTCAAATGCCACAGACAATTTGGCCCTCTCTGCTTTCCTGCGGACTCCATCCTCAAAAGCACCTGTTTTCGCTTTCGGCAGCCTCCGGAGCAAAAAAGACAAACGTCCAGCTTTTGCTGCAACAGCAAAGGTGCCAGCGGGGAAAAGTAATGCTGGTTCTCACTGCCTCCTGGAACCCTTTCAAATGCCACAGACAATTTGGCCCTCTCTGCTTTCCTGCGGACTCCATCCTCAAAAGCACCTGTTTTCGCTTTCGGCAGCCTCCATTGCAAAAAATACAAACGTCCAGCTTTTGCTGCCACAGCAAAGGTGCCAGCGGGGAAAAGTAATGCTGGTTCTCACTGCCTCCTGGAACCCTTTCAAATGCCACAGACAATTTGGCCCTCTCTGCTTTCCTGCGGACTCCATCCTCAAAAGCACCTGTTTTCGCTTTCGGCAGCCTCCATTGCAAAAAATACAAACGTCCAGCTTTTGCTGCCACAGCAAAGGTGCCAGCGGGGAAAAGTAATGCTGGTTCTCACTGCCTCCTGGAACCCTTTCAAATGCCACAGACAATTTGGCCCTCTCTGCTTTCCTGTGGACTCCATCCTCAAAAGCACCTGTTTTCGCTTTCGGCAGCCTCCGGAGCAAAAAAGACAAACGTCCAGCTTTTGCTGCCACAGCAAAGGTGCCAGCGGGGAAAAGTAATGCTGGTTCTCACTGCCTCCTGGAACCTCTTCAAATGCCCCAGACAATTTGGCCCTCTCTGCTTTCCTGCCGACTCCATCCTCAAAAGCACCTGTTTTCGCTTTCGGCAGCCTCCGGAGCAAAAAAGACAAACGTCCAGCTTTTGCTGCCACAGCAAAGGTGCCAGCGGGGAAAAGTAATGCTGGTTCTCACTGCCTCCTGGAACCCTTTCAAATGCCCCTGACAATTTGGCCCTCTCTGCTTTCCTGCGGACTCTATCCTCAAAAGCGCCTTTTTTCACTTTCGGCGCCCTCCGGTGGTAAAAAGACAAACGTCCAGCTTTTGCTGCCACAGCAAAGGTGCCAGCAGGGAAAAGTAATGCTGGTTCTCACTGCCTCCTGGAACCCTTTCAAATGCCACAGACAATTTGGCCCTCTCTGCTTTCCTGCGGACTCCATCCTCAAAAGCACCTGTTTTCGCTTTCGGCAGCCTCCGGAGCAAAAAAGACAAACGTCCAGCTTTTGCTGCCACAGCAAAGGTGCCAGCGGGGAAAAGTAATGCTGGTTCTCACTGCCTCCTGGAACCCTTTCAAATGCCACAGACAATTTGGCCCTCTCTGCTTTCCTGCGGACTCTATCCTCAAAAGCGCCTTTTTTCACTTTCGGCGCCCTCCGGTGGTAAAAAGACAAACGTCCAGCTTTTGCTGCCACAGCAAAGGTGCCAGCGGGGAAAAGTAATGCTGGTTCTCACTGCCTCCTGGAACCCTTTCAAATGCCACAGACAATTTGGCCCTCTCTGCTTTCCTGTGGACTCCATCCTCAAAAGCATCTGTTTTCGCTTTCGGCAGCCTCCGGAGCAAAAAAGACAAACGTCCAGCTTTTGCTGCCACAGCAAAGGTGCCAGCGGGGAAAAGTAATGCTGGTTCTCACTGCCTCCTGGAACCCTTTCAAATGCCCCAGACAATTTGGCCCTCTCTGCTTTCCTGTGGACTCCATCCTCAAAAGCACCTGTTTTCGCTTTCGGCAGCCTCCGGAGCAAAAAAGACAAACGGCCAGCTTTTGCTGCCACAGCAAAGGTGCCAGCGGGGAAAAGTAATGCTGGTTCTCACTGCCTCCTGGAACCCTTTCAAATGCCACAGACAATTTGGCCCTCTCTGCTTTCCTGCGGACTCTATCCTCAAAAGCGACTTTTTTCACTTTCGGCGCCCTCCGGTGGTAAAAAGACAAACGTCCAGCTTTTGCTGCCACAGCAAAGGTGCCAGCAGGGAAAAGTAATGCTGGTTCTCACTGCCTCCTGGAACTCTTTCAAATGCCACAGACAATTTGGCCCTCTCTGCTTTCCTGCGGACTCCATCCTCAAAAGCACCTATTTTCGCTTTCGGCAGCCTCCGGAGCAAAAAAGACAAACGTCCAGCTTTTGCTGCCACAGCAAAGGTGCCAGCGGGGAAAAGTAATGCTGGTTCTCACTGCCTCCTGGAACCCTTTCAAATGCCACAGACAATTTGGCCCTCTCTGCTTTCCTGCGGACTCCATCCTCAAAAGCACCTGTTTTCGCTTTCGGCAGCCTCCATTGCAAAAAATACAAACGTCCAGCTTTTGCTGCCACAGCAAAGGTGCCAGCGGGGAAAAGTAATGCTGGTTCTCACTGCCTCCTGGAACCCTTTCAAATGCCACAGACAATTTGGCCCTCTCTGCTTTCCTGCGGACTCCATCCTCAAAAGCACCTGTTTTCGCTTTCGGCAGCCTCCGGAGCAAAAAAGACAAACGGCCAGCTTTTGCTGCCACAGCAAAGGTGCCAGCGGGGAAAAGTAATGCTGGTTCTCACTGCCTCCTGGAACCCTTTCAAATGCCCCAGACAATTTGGCCCTCTCTGCTTTCCTGTGGACTCCATCCTCAAAAGCACCTGTTTTCGCTTTCGGCAGCCTCCGGAGCAAAAAAGACAAACGTCCAGCTTTTGCTGCCACAGCAAAGGTGCCAGCGGGGAAAAGTAATGCTGGTTCTCACTGCCTCCTGGAACCCTTTCAAATGCCACAGACAATTTGGCCCTCTCTGCTTTCCTGCGGACTCCATCCTCAAAAGCACCTGTTTTCGCTTTCGGCAGCCTCCGGAGCAAAAAAGACAAACGTCCAGCTTTTGCTGCCACAGCAAAGGTGCCAGCGGGGAAAAGTAATGCTGGTTCTCACTGCCTCCTGGAACCCTTTCAAATGCCACAGACAATTTGGCCCTCTCTGCTTTCCTGCGGACTCTATCCTCAAAAGCGCCTTTTTTCACTTTCGGCGCCCTCCGGTGGTAAAAAGACAAACGTCCAGCTTTTGCTGCCACAGCAAAGGTGCCAGCGGGGAAAAGTAATGCTGGTTCTCACTGCCTCCTGGAACCCTTTCAAATGCCACAGACAATTTGGCCCTCTCTGCTTTCCTGCGGACTCCATCCTCAAAAGCACCTGTTTTCGCTTTCGGCAGCCTCCGGAGCAAAAAAGACAAACGTCCAGCTTTTGCTGCCACAGCAAAGGTGCCAGCGGGGAAAAGTAATGCTGGTTCTCACTGCCTCCTGGAACCCTTTCAAATGCCACAGACAATTTGGCCCTCTCTGCTTTCCTGCGGACTCCATCCTCAAAAAAACCTATTTTCCCTTTCGGCGCCCTCCGGAGCAAAAAAGACAAACGTCCAGCTTTTGCTGCCACAGCAAAGGTGCCAGCGGGGAAAAGTAATGCTGGTTCTCACTGCCTCCTGGAACCCTTTCAAATGCCAAAGACAATTTGGCCCTCTCTGCTTTCCTGCGGACTCCATCCTCAAAAGCACCTGTTTTCGCTTTGGGCAGCCTCCGGAGCAAAAAAGACAAACGTCCAGCTTTTGCTGCCACAACAAAGGTGCCAGCGGGGAAAAGTAATGCTGGTTCTCACTGCCTCCTGGAACCCTTTCAAATGCCACAGACAATTTGGCCCTCTCTGCTTTCCTGCGGACTCCATCCTCAAAAGCACCTGTTTTCGCTTTCGGCAGCCTCCGGAGCAAAAAAGACAAACGTCCAGCTTTTGCTGCCACAGCAAAGGTGCCAGCGGGGAAAAGTAATGCTGGTTCTCACTGCCTCCTGGAACCCTTTCAAGTGCCCCAGACAATTTGGCCCTCTCTGCTTTCCTGTGGACTCCATCCTCAAAAGCACCTGTTTTCGCTTTCGGCAGCCTCCGGAGCAAAAAAGACAAACGTCCAGCTTTTGCTGCCACAGCAAAGGTGCCAGCGGGGAAAAGTAATGCTGGTTCTCACTGCCTCCTGGAACCCTTTCAAATGCCACAGACAATTTGGCCCTCTCTGCTTTCCTGCGGACTCTATCCTCAAAAGCGCCTTTTTTCACTTTCGGCGCCCTCCGGTGGTAAAAAGACAAACGTCCAGCTTTTGCTGCCACAGCAAAGGTGCCAGCGGGGAAAAGTAATGCTGGTTCTCACTGCCTCCTGGAACTCTTTCAAATGCCACAGACAATTTGGCCCTCTCTGCTTTCCTGCGGACTCCATCCTCAAAAGCACCTATTTTCGCTTTCGGCAGCCTCCGGAGCAAAAAAGACAAACGTCCAGCTTTTGCTGCCACAGCAAAGGTGCCAGCGGGGAAAAGTAATGCTGGTTCTCACTGCCTCCTGGAACCCTTTCAAATGCCACAGACAATTTGGCCCTCTCTGCTTTCCTGTGGACTCCATCCTCAAAAGCACCTGTTTTCGCTTTCGGCAGCCTCCGGAGCAAAAAAGACAAACGTCCAGCTTTTGCTGCCACAGCAAAGGTGCCAGCGGGGAAAAGTAATGCTGGTTCTCACTGCCTCCTGGAACCCTTTCAAATGCCCCAGACAATTTGGCCCTCTCTGCTTTCCTGTGGACTCCATCCTCAAAAGCAGCTGTTTTCGCTTTCGGCAGCCTCCGGAGCAAAAAAGACAAACGTCCAGCTTTTGCTGCCACAGCAAAGGTGCCAGCGGGGAAAAGTAATGCTGGTTCTCACTGCCTCCTGGAACCCTTTCAAATGCCACAGACAATTTGGCCCTCTCTGCTTTCCTGTGGACTCCATCCTCAAAAGCACCTGTTTTCGCTTTCGGCAGCCTCCGGAGCAAAAAAGACAAACGTCCAGCTTTTGCTGCCACAGCAAAGGTGCCAGCGGGGAAAAGTAATGCTGGTTCTCACTGCCTCCTGGAACCCTTTCAAATGCCCCAGACAATTTGGCCCTCTCTGCTTTCCTGTGGACTCCATCCTCAAAAGCAGCTGTTTTCGCTTTCGGCAGCCTCCGGAGCAAAAAAGACAAACGTCCAGCTTTTGCTGCCACAGCAAAGGTGCCAGCGGGGAAAAGTAATGCTGGTTCTCACTGCCTCCTGGAACCCTTTCAAATGCCACAGACAATTTGGCCCTCTCTGCTTTCCTGCGGACTCTATCCTCAAAAGCGCCTTTTTACACTTTCGGCGCCCTCCGGTGGTAAAAAGACAAACGTCCAGCTTTTGCTGCCACAGCAAAGGTGCCAGCGGGGAAAAGTAATGCTGGTTCTCACTGCCTCCTGGAACTCTTTCAAATGCCACAGACAATTTGGCCCTCTCTGCTTTCCTGCGGACTCCATCCTCAAAAGCACCTGTTTTCGCTTTCGGCAGCCTCCGGAGCAAAAAAGACAAACGTCCAGCTTTTGCTGCAACAGCAAAGGTGCCAGCGGGGAAAAGTAATGCTGGTTCTCACTGCCTCCTGGAACCTCTTCAAATGCCCCAGACAATTTGGCCCTCTCTGCTTTCCTGCGGACTCCATCCTCAAAAGCACCTGTTTTCGCTTTCAGCAACCTCCGGAGCAAAAAAGACAAACGTCCAGCTTTTGCTGCCACAGCAAAGGTGCCAGCGGGGAAAAGTAATGCTGGTTCTCACTGCCTCCTGGAACCTCTTCAAATGCCCCAGACAATTTGGCCCTCTCTGCTTTCCTGCGGACTCCATCCTCAAAAGCACCTGTTTTCGCTTTCGGCAACCTCCGGAGCAAAAAAGACAAACGTCCAGCTTTTGCTGCCACAGCAAACGTGCCAGCGGGGAAAAGTAATGCTGGTTCTCACTGCCTCCTGGAACCCTTTCAAATGCCACAGACAATTTGGCCCTCTCTGCTTTCCTGCGGACTCCATCCTCAAAAGAACCTATTTTTGCTTTCGGCGCCCTCCGGAGCAAAAAAGACAAACGTCCAGCTTTTGCTGCCACAGCAAAGTGCCAGCAAGGAAAAGTAATGCTGGTTCTCACTGCCTCCTGGAACTCCTTCAAATGCCACAGACAATTTGGCCCTCTCTGCTTTCCTGCGGACTCTATCCTCAAAAGCGCCTTTTTTCACTTTCGGCGCCCTCTGGTGGTAAAAAGACAAACGTCCAGCTTTTGCTGCCACAGCAAAGGTGCCAGCGGGGAAAAGTAATGCTGGTTCTCACTGCCTCCTGGAACCCTTTCAAATGCCCCAGACAATTTGGCCCTCTCTGCTTTCCTGCGGACTCCATCCTCAAAAGCACCTGTTTTCGCTTTCGGCAGCGTCCGGAGCAAAAAAGACAAACGTCCAGCTTTTGCTGCCACAGCAAAGGTGCCAGCGGGGAAAAGTAATGCTGGTTCTCACTGCCTCCTGGAACCCTTTCAAATGCCACAGACAATTTGGCCCTCTCTGCTTTCCTGTGGACTCCATCCTCAAAAGCACCTGTTTTCGCTTTCGGCAGCCTCCGGAGCAAAAAAGACAAACGTCCAGCTTTTGCTGCCACAGCAAAGGTGCCAGCGGGGAAAAGTAATGCTGGTTCTCACTGCCTCCTGGAACCCTTTCAAATGCCACAGACAATTTGGCCCTCTCTGCTTTCCTGCGGACTCTATCCTCAAAAGCGCCTTTTTTCACTTTCGGCGCCCTCCGGTGGTAAAAAGACAAACGTCCAGCTTTTGCTGCCACAGCAAAGGTGCCAGCAGGGAAAAGTAATGCTGGTTCTCACTGCCTCCTGGAACTCTTTCAAATGCCACAGACAATTTGGCCCTCTCTGCTTTCCTGCGGACTCCATCCTCAAAAGCACCTATTTTCGCTTTCGGCAGCCTCCGGAGCAAAAAAGACAAACGTCCAGCTTTTGCTGCCACAGCAAAGGTGCCAGCGGGGAAAAGTAATGCTGGTTCTCACTGCCTCCTGGAACCCTTTCAAATGCCCCAGACAATTTGGCCCTCTCTGCTTTCCTGCGGACTCCATCCTCAAAAGCACCTGTTTTCGCTTTCGGCAGCCTCCATTGCAAAAAATACAAACGTCCAGCTTTTGCTGCCACAGCAAAGGTGCCAGCGGGGAAAAGTAATGCTGGTTCTCACTGCCTCCTGGAACCCTTTCAAATGCCACAGACAATTTGGCCCTCTCTGCTTTCCTGCGGACTCCATCCTCAAAAGCACCTGTTTTCGCTTTCGGCAGCCTCCGGAGCAAAAAAGACAAACGTCCAGCTTTTGCTGCCACAGCAAAGGTGCCAGCGGGGAAAAGTAATGCTGGTTCTCACTGCCTCCTGGTACCTCTTCAAATGCCCCAGACAATTTGGCCCTCTCTGCTTTCCTGCGGACTCCATCCTCAAAAGCACCTGTTTTCGCTTTCGGCAGCCTCCGGAGCAAAAAAGACAAACGTCCAGCTTTTGCTGCCACAGCAAAGGTGCCAGCGGGGAAAAGTAATGCTGGTTCTCACTGCCTCCTGGAACCCTTTCAAATGCCACAGACAATTTGGCCCTCTTTGCTTTCCTGCGGACTCCATCCTCAAAAGAACCTATTTTCCCTTTCGGCGCCCTCCGGAGCAAAAAAGACAAACGTCCAGCTTTTGCTGCCACAGCAAAGGTGCCAGCGGGGAAAAGTAATGCTGGTTCTCACTGCCTCCTGGAACCCTTTCAAATGCCACAGACAATTTGGCCCTCTCTGCTTTCCTGCGGACTCCATCCTCAAAAGCACCTGTTTTCGCTTTGGGCAGCCTCCGGAGCAAAAAAGACAAACGTCCAGCTTTTGCTGCCACAGCAAAGGTGCCAGCGGGGAAAAGTAATGCTGGTTCTCACTGCCTCCTGGAACCCTTTCAAATGCCCCAGACAATTTGGCCCTCTCTGCTTTCCTGTGGACTCCATCCTCAAAAGCAGCTGTTTTCGCTTTCGGCAGCCTCCGGAGCAAAAAAGACAAACGTCCAGCTTTTGCTGCCACAGCAAAGGTGCCAGCGGGGAAAAGTAATGCTGGTTCTCACTGCCTCCTGGAACCCTTTCAAATGCCACAGACAATTTGGCCCTCTCTGCTTTCCTGTGGACTCCATCCTCAAAAGCACCTGTTTTCGCTTTCGGCAGCCTCCGGAGCAAAAAAGACAAACGTCCAGCTTTTGCTGCCACAGCAAAGGTGCCAGCGGGGAAAAGTAATGCTGGTTCTCACTGCCTCCTGGAACCCTTTCAAATGCCCCAGACAATTTGGCCCTCTCTGCTTTCCTGTGGACTCCATCCTCAAAAGCACCTGTTTTCGCTTTCGGCAGCCTCCGGAGCAAAAAAGACAAACGGCCAGCTTTTGCTGCCACAGCAAAGGTGCCAGCGGGGAAAAGTAATGCTGGTTCTCACTGCCTCCTGGAACCCTATCAAATGCCACAGACAATTTGGCCCTCTCTGCTTTCCTGCGGACTCTATCCTCAAAAGCGCCTTTTTTCACTTTCGGCGCCCTCCGGTGGTAAAAAGACAAACGTCCAGCTTTTGCTGCCACAGCAAAGGTGCCAGCGGGGAAAAGTAATGCTGGTTCTCACTGCCTCCTGGAACTCTTTCAAATGCCACAGACAATTTGGCCCTCTCTGCTTTCCTGCGGACTCCATCCTCAAAAGCACCTATTTTCGCTTTCGGCAGCCTCCGGAGCAAAAAAGACAAACGTCCAGCTTTTGCTGCAACAGCAAAGGTGCCAGCGGGGAAAAGTAATGCTGGTTCTCACTGCCTCCTGGAACCCTTTCAAATGCCACAGACAATTTGGCCCTCTCTGCTTTCCTGCGGACTCCATCCTCAAAAGAACCTATTTTTGCTTTCGGCGCCCTCCGGAGCAAAAAAAAACAAACGTCCAGCTTTTGCTGCCACAGCAAAGTGCCAGCAAGGAAAAGTAATGCTGGTTCTCACTGCCTCCTGGAACTCCTTCAAATGCCACAGACAATTTGGCCCTCTCTGCTTTCCTGCGGACTCCATCCTCAAAAGCACCTGTTTTCGCTTTCGGCAACCTCCGGAGCAAAAAAGACAAACGTCCAGCTTTTGCTGCCACAGCAAAGGTGCCAGCGGGGAAAAGTAATGCTGGTTCTCACTGCCTCCTGGAACCCTTTCAAATGCCCCAGACAATTTGGCCCTCTCTGCTTTCCTGCGGACTCCATCCTCAAAAGCAGCTGTTTTCGCTTTCGGCAGCCTCCGGAGCAAAAAAGACAAACGTCCAGCTTTTGCTGCCACAGCAAAGGTGCCAGCGGGGAAAAGTAATGCTGGTTCTCACTGCCTCCTGGAACCCTTTCAAATGCCCCAGACAATTTGGCCCTCTCTGCTTTCCTGCGGACTCCATCCTCAAAAGCACCTGTTTTCGCTTTCGGCAGCCTCCGGAGCAAAAAAGACAAACGTCCAGCTTTTGCTGCCACAGCAAAGGTGCCAGCGGGGAAAAGTAATGCTGTTTCTCACTGCCTCCTGGAACCTCTTAAAATGCCACAGACAATTTGGCCCTCTCTGCTTTCCTGCGGACTCCATCCTCAAAAGCACCTGTTTTCGCTTTCGGCGCCCTCCGGAGCAAAAAAGACAAACGTCCAGCTTTTGCTGCCACAGCAAAGGTGCCAGCGGGGAAAAGTAATGCTGGTTCTCACTGCCTCCTGGAACCCTTTCAAATGCCACAGACAATTTGGCCCTCTCTGCTTTCCTGCGGACTCCATCCTCAAAAGCACCTGTTTTCGCTTTCGGCAGCCTCCGGAGCAAAAAAGACAAACGTCCAGCTTTTGCTGCCACAGCAAAGGTGCCAGCGGGGAAAAGTAATGCTGGTTCTCACTGCCTCCTGGAACCCTTTCAAATGCCCCAGACAATTTGGCCCTCTCTGCTTTCCTGCGGACTCCATCCTCAAAAGCAGCTGTTTTCGCTTTCGGCAGCCTCCGGAGCAAAAAAGACAAACGTCCAGCTTTTGCTGCCACAGCAAAGGTGCCAGCGGGGAAAAGTAATGCTGGTTCTAACTGCCTCCTGGAACCCTTTCAAATGCCACAGACAATTTGGCCCTCTCTGCTTTCCTGCGGACTCCATCCTCAAAAGCAGCTGTTTTCGCTTTCGGCAGCCTCCGGAGCAAAAAAGACAAACGTCCAGCTTTTGCTGCCACAGCAAAGGTGCCAGCGGGGAAAAGTAATGCTGGTTCTCACTGCCTCCTGGAACCCTTTCAAATGCCCCAGACAATTTGGCCCTCTCTGCTTTCCTGCGGACTCCATCCTCAAAAGAACTTTTTTTTGCTTTCGGCGCCCTCCGGAGCAAAAAAGACAAACGTCCAGCTTTTGCTGCCACAGCAAAGGTACCAGCGGGGAAAAGTAATGCTGGTTCTCACTGCCTCCTGGAACCTCTTCAAATGCCACAGACAATTTGGCCCTCTCTGCTTTCCTGCGGACTCCATCCTCAAAAGCACCTGTTTTCACTTTCGGCAGCCTCCGGAGCAAAAAAGACAAACGTCCAGCTTTTGCTGCCACAGCAAAGGTGCCAGCGGGGAAAAGTAATGCTGGTTCTCACTGCCTCCTGGAACCCTTTCAAATGCCACAGACAATTTGGCCCTCTCTGCTTTCCTGCGGACTCCATCCTCAAAAGCACCTGTTTTCGCTTTCGGCAGCCTCCGGAGCAAAAAAGACAAACGTCCAGCTTTTGCTGCCACAGCAAAGGTGCCAGCGGGGAAAAGTAATGCTGGTTCTCACTGCCTCCTGGAACCCTTTCAAATGCCCCAGACAATTTGGCCCTCTCTGCTTTCCTGCGGACTCCATCCTCAAAAGCAGCTGTTTTCGCTTTCGGCAGCCTCCGGAGCAAAAAAGACAAACGTCCAGCTTTTGCTGCCACAGCAAAGGTGCCAGCGGGGAAAAGTAATGCTGGTTCTCACTGCCTCCTGGAACCCTTTCAAATGCCACAGACAATTTGGCCCTCTCTGCTTTCCTGCGGACTCCATCCTCAAAAGCACCTGTTTTCGCTTTCGGCAGCCTCCGGAGCAAAAAAGACAAACGTCCAGCTTTTGCTGCCACAGCAAAGGTGCCAGCGGGGAAAAGTAATGCTGGTTCTCACTGCCTCCTGGAACCCTTTCAAATGCCCCAGACAATTTGGCCCTCTCTGCTTTCCTGCGGACTCCATCCTCAAAAGCACCTGTTTTCGCTTTCGGCAGCCTCCGGAGCAAAAAAGACAAACGTCCAGCTTTTGCTGCCACAGCAAAGGTGCCAGCGGGGAAAAGTAATGCTGGTTCTCACTGCCTCCTGGAACCCTTTCAAATGCCACAGACAATTTGGCCCTCTCTGCTTTCCTGCGGACTCCATCCTCAAAAGCACCTGTTTTCGCTTTCGGCGCCCTCCGGAGAAAAAAGACAAACGTCCAGCTTTTGCTGCCACAGCAAAGGTGCCAGCGGGTAAAAGTAATGCTGGTTCTCACTGCCTCCTGGAACCCTTTCAAATGCCACAGACAATTTGGCCCTCTCTGCTTTCCTGCGGACTCCATCCTCAAAAGAACCTATTTTTGCTTTCGGCGCCCTCCGGAGCAAAAAAGACAAACGTCCAGCTTTTGCTGCCACAGCAAAAGTACCAGCGGGGAAAAGTAATGCTGGTTCTCACTGCCTCTTGGAACCTCTTCAAATGCCACAGACAATTTGGCCCTCTCTGCTTTCCTGTGGACTCCATCCTCAAAAGCACCTGTTTTCGCTTTCGGCAGCCTCCGGAGCAAAAAAGACAAACGTCCAGCTTTTGCTGCCACAGCAAAGGTGCCAGCGGGGAAAAGTAATGCTGGTTCTCACTGCCTCCTGGAACCCTTTCAAATGCCACAGACAATTTGGCCCTCTCTGCTTTCCTGCGGACTCCATCCTCAAAAGCACCTGTTTTCGCTTTCGGCAGCCTCCATTGCAAAAAATACAAACGTCCAGCTTTTGCTGCCACAGCAAAGGTGCCAGCGGGGAAAAGTAATGCTGGTTCTCACTACCTCCTGGAACCTGTTCAAATGCCCCAGACAATTTGGCCCTCTCTGCTTTCCTGCGGACTCCATCCTCAAAAGCACCTGTTTTCGCTTTCGGCAGCCTCCGGAGCAAAAAAGACAAACGTCCAGCTTTTGCTGCCACAGCAAAGGTGCCAGCGGGGAAAAGTAATGCTGGTTCTCACTGCCTCCTGGAACCCTTTCAAATGCCACAGACAATTTGGCCCTCTCTGCTTTCCTGCGGACTCCATCCTCAAAAGAACCTATTTTCCCTTTCGGCGCCCTCCGGAGCAAAAAAGACAAACGTCCAGCTTTTGCTGCCACAGCAAAGGTGCCAGCGGGGAAAAGTAATGCTGGTTCTCACTGCCTCCTGGAACCCTTTCAAATGCCACAGACAATTTGGCCCTCTCTGCTTTCCTGCGGACTCCATCCTCAAAAGCACCTGTTTTCGCTTTCGGCAGCCTCCGGAGCAAAAAAGACAAACGTCCAGCTTTTGCTGCCACAGCAAAGGTGCCAGCGGGGAAAAGTAATGCTGGTTCTCACTGCCTCCTGGAACCCTTTCAAATGCCCCAGACAATTTGGCCCTCTCTGCTTTCCTGCGGACTCCATCCTCAAAAGCACCTGTTTTCGCTTTTGGCAACCTCCGGAGCAAAAAAGACAAACGTCCAGCTTTTGCTGCCACAGCAAAGGTGCCAGCGGGGAAAAGTAATGCTGGTTCTCACTGCCTCCTGGAACCCTTTCAAATGCCCCAGACAATTTGGCCCTCTCTGCTTTCCTGTGGACTCCATCCTCAAAAGCACCTGTTTTCGCTTTCGGCAGCCTCCGGAGCAAAAAAGACAAACGGCCAGCTTTTGCTGCCACAGCAAAGGTGCCAGCGGGGAAAAGTAATGCTGGTTCTCACTGCCTCCTGGAACCCTTTCAAATGCCCCTGACAATTTGGCCCTCTCTGCTTTCCTGCGGACTCTATCCTCAAAAGCACCTTTTTTCACTTTCGGCGCCCTCCGGTGGTAAAAAGACAAACGTCCAGCTTTTGCTGCCACAGCAAAGGTGCCAGCGGGGAAAAGTAATGCTGGTTCTCACTGCCTCCTGGAACTCTTTCAAATGCCACAGACAATTTGGCCCTCTCTGCTTTCCTGCGGACTCCATCCTCAAAAGCACCTATTTTCGCTTTCGGCAGCCTCCGGAGCAAAAAAGACAAACGTCCAGCTTTTGCTGCCACAGCAAAGGTGCCAGCGGGGAAAAGTAATGCTGGTTCTCACTGCCTCCTGGAACCCTTTCAAATGCCACAGACAATTTGGCCCTCTCTGCTTTCCTGTGGACTCCATCCTCAAAAGCACCTGTTTTCGCTTTCGGCAGCCTCCGGAGCAAAAAAGACAAACGTCCAGCTTTTGCTGCCACAGCAAAGGTGCCAGCGGGGAAAAGTAATGCTGGTTCTCACTGCCTCCTGGAACCCTTTCAAATGCCACAGACAATTTGGCCCTCTCTGCTTTCCTGCGGACTCCATCCTCAAAAGCACCTGTTTTCGCTTTCGGCAGCCTCCGGAGCAAAAAAGACAAACGTCCAGCTTTTGCTGCCACAGCAAAGGTGCCAGCGGGGAAAAGTAATGCTGGTTCTCACTGCCTCCTGGAACCCTTTCAAATGCCACAGACAATTTGGCCCTCTCTGCTTTCCTGCGGACTCCATCCTCAAAAGAACCTATTTTTGCTTTCGGCGCCCTCCGGAGCAAAAAAGACAAACGTCCAGCTTTTGCTGCCACAGCAAAGGTGCCAGCAGGGAAAAGTAATGCTGGTTCTCACTGCCTCCTGGAACTCCTTCAAATGCCACAGACAATTTGGCCCTCTCTGCTTTCCTGCGGACTCCATCCTCAAAAGCACCTGTTTTCGCTTTCGGCAACCTCTGGTGGTAAAAAGACAAACGTCCAGCTTTTGCTGCCACAGCAAAGGTGCCAGCGGGGAAAAGTGATGCTGGTTCTCACTGCCTCCTGGAACTCTTTCAAATGCCACAGACAATTTGGCCCTCTCTGCTTTCCTGCGAACTCCATACTCAAAAGCACCTATTTTCGCTTTCGGCAGCCTCCGGAGCAAAAAAGACAAACGTCCAGCTTTTGCTGCCACAGCAAAGGTGCCAGCGGGGAAAAGTAATGCTGGTTCTCACTGCCTCCTGGAACCCTTTCAAATGCCACAGACAATTTGGCCCTCTCTGCTTTCCTGTGGACTCCATCCTCAAAAGCACCTGTTTTCGCTTTCGGCAGCCTCCGGAGCAAAAAAGACAAACGTCCAGCTTTTGCTGCCACAGCAAAGGTGCCAGCGGGGAAAAGTAATGCTGGTTCTCACTGCCTCCTGGAACCTGTTCAAATGCCCCAGACAATTTGGCCCTCTCTGCTTTCCTGCGGACTCCATCCTCAAAAGCACCTGTTTTCGCTTTCGGCAGCCTCCGGGGCAAAAAAGACAAACGTCCAGCTTTTGCTGCCACAACAAAGGTGCCAGCGGGGAAAAGTAATGCTGGTTCTCACTGCCTCCTGGAACCCTTTCAAATGCCACAGACAATTTGGCCCTCTCTGCTTTCCTGCGGACTCCATCCTCAAAAGCACCTGTTTTCGCTTTCGGCAGCTTCCGGAGCAAAAAAGACAAACGTCCAGCTTTTGCTGCCACAGCAAAGGTGCCAGCGGGGAAAAGTAATGCTGGTTCTCACTGCCTCCTGGAACCCTTTCAAATGCCACAGACAATTTGGCCCTCTCTGCTTTCCTGCGGACTCCATCCTCAAAAGAACCTATTTTCCCTTTCGGCGCCCTCCGGAGCAAAAAAGACAAACGTCCAGCTTTTGCTGCCACAGCAAAGGTGCCAGCGGGGAAAAGTAATGCTGGTTCTCACTGCCTCCTGGAACCCTTTCAAATGCCCCAGACAATTTGGCCCTCTCTGCTTTCCTGCGGACTCCATCCTCAAAAGCACCTGTTTTCGCTTTCGGCAGCCTCCGGAGCAAAAAAGACAAACGTCCAGCTTTTGCTGCCACAGCAAAGGTGCCAGCGGGGAAAAGTAATGCTGGTTCTCACTGCCTCCTGGAACCCTTTCAAATGCCACAGACAATTTGGCCCTCTCTGCTTTCCTGCGGACTCCATCCTCAAAAGCACCTGTTTTCGCTTTCGGCAGCCTCCGGGGCAAAAAAGACAAACGTCCAGCTTTTGCTGCCACAACAAAGGTGCCAGCGGGGAAAAGTAATGCTGGTTCTCACTGCCTCCTGGAACCCTTTCAAATGCCACAGACAATTTGGCCCTCTCTGCTTTCCTGCGGACTCCATCCTCAAAAGCACCTGTTTTCGCTTTCGGCAGCTTCCGGAGCAAAAAAGACAAACGTCCAGCTTTTGCTGCCACAGCAAAGGTGCCAGCGGGGAAAAGTAATGCTGGTTCTCACTGCCTCCTGGAACCCTTTCAAATGCCACAGACAATTTGGCCCTCTCTGCTTTCCTGCGGACTCCATCCTCAAAAGAACCTATTTTCCCTTTCGGCGCCCTCCGGAGCAAAAAAGACAAACGTCCAGCTTTTGCTGCCACAGCAAAGGTGCCAGCGGGGAAAAGTAATGCTGGTTCTCACTGCCTCCTGGAACCCTTTCAAATGCCACAGACAATTTGGCCCTCTCTGCTTTCCTGCGGACTCCATCCTCAAAAGCACCTGTTTTCGCTTTCGGCAGCCTCCGGAGCAAAAAAGACAAACGTCCAGCTTTTGCTGCCACAGCAAAGGTGCCAGCGGGGAAAAGTAATGCTGGTTCTCACTGCCTCCTGGAACCCTTTCAAATGCCACAGACAATTTGGCCCTCTCTGCTTTCCTGCGGACTCCATCCTCAAAAGCACCTGTTTTCGCTTTCGGCAGCCTCCGGAGCAAAAAAGACAAACGTCCAGCTTTTGCTGCCACAGCAAAGGTGCCAGCGGGGAAAAGTGATGCTGGTTCTCACTGCCTCCTGGAACTCTTTCAAATGCCACAGACAATTTGGCCCTCTCTGCTTTCCTGCGGACTCCATCCTCAAAAGAACCTATTTTTGCTTTCGGCAGCCTCCGGAGCAAAAAAGACAAACGTCCAGCTTTTGCTGCCACAGCAAAGGTGCCAGCGGGGAAAAGTAATGCTGGTTCTCACTGCCTCCTGGAACCTCTTCAAATGCCACAGACAATTTGGCCCTCTCTGCTTTCCTGCGGACTCCATCCTCAAAAGCAGCTGTTTTCGCTTTCGGCAGCCTCCGGAGCAAAAAAGACAAACGTCCAGCTTTTGCTGCCACAGCAAAGGTGCCAGCGGGGAAAAGTAATGCTGGTTCTCACTGCCTCCTGGAACCCTTTCAAATGCCACAGACAATTTGGCCCTCTCTGCTTTCCTGCGGACTCCATCCTCAAAAGCACCTGTTTTCGCTTTCGGCAGCCTCCGGAGCAAAAAAGACAAACGTCCAGCTTTTGCTGCCACAGCAAAGGTGCCAGCGGGGAAAAGTAATGCTGGTTCTCACTGCCTCCTGGAACCCTTTCAAATGCCACAGACAATTTGGCCCTCTCTGCTTTCCTGCGGACTCCATCCTCAAAAGCACCTGTTTTCGCTTTCGGCAGCTTCCGGAGCAAAAAAGACAAACGTCCAGCTTTTGCTGCCACAGCAAAGGTGCCAGCGGGGAAAAGTAATGCTGGTTCTCACTGCCTCCTGGAACCCTTTCAAATGCCCCAGACAATTTGGCCCTCTCTGCTTTCCTGCGGACTCCATCCTCAAAAGCACCTGTTTTCGCTTTCGGCAGCCTCCATTGCAAAAAATACAAACGTCCAGCTTTTGCTGCCACAGCAAAGGTGCCAGCGGGGAAAAGTAATGCTGGTTCTCACTGCCTCCTGGAACCCTTTCAAAATGCCACAGACAATTTGGCCCTCTCTGCTTTCCTGCGGACTCCATCCTCAAAAGCACCTGTTTTCGCTTTCGGCAGCCTCCGGAGCAAAAAAGACAAACGTCCAGCTTTTGCTGCCACAGCAAAGGTGCCAGCGGGGAAAAGTAATGCTGGTTCTCACTGCCTCCTGGAACCCTTTCAAATGCCACAGACAATTTGGCCCTCTCTGCTTTCCTGCGGACTCCATCCTCAAAAGAACCTATTTTCCCTTTCGGCGCCCTCCGGAGCAAAAAAGACAAACGTCCAGCTTTTGCTGCCACAGCAAAGGTGCCAGCGGGGAAAAGTAATGCTGGTTCTCACTGCCTCCTGAACCCTTTCAAATGCCCCAGACAATTTGGCCCTCTCTGCTTTCCTGCGGACTCCATCCTCAAAAGCACCTGTTTTCGCTTTCGGCAGCCTCCGGAGCAAAAAAGACAAACGTCCAGCTTTTGCTGCCACAGCAAAGGTGCCAGCGGGGAAAAGTAATGCTGGTTCTCACTGCCTCCTGGAACCTCTTCAAATGCCCCAGACAATTTGGCCTTCTCTGCTTTCCTGCGGACTCCATCCTCAAAAGCACCTGTTTTTGCTTTTGGCAACCTCCGGAGCAAAAAAGACAAACGTCCAGCTTTTGCTGCCACAGCAAAGGTGCCAGCGGGGAAAAGTAATGCTGGTTCTCACTGCCTCCTGGAACCCTTTCAAATGCCCCAGACAATTTGGCCCTCTCTGCTTTCCTGCGGACTCCATCCTCAAAAGCACCTGTTTTCGCTTTCGGCAGCCTCCGGAGCAAAAAAGACAAACGTCCAGCTTTTGCTGCCACAGCAAAGGTGCCAGCGGGGAAAAGTAATGTTGGTTCTCACTGCCTCCTGGAACCCTTTCAAATGCCCCAGACAATTTGGCCCTCTCTGCTTTCCTGTGGACTCCATCCTCAAAAGCACCTGTTTTCGCTTTCGGCAGCCTCCGGAGCAAAAAAGACAAACGGCCAGCTTTTGCTGCCACAGCAAAGGTGCCAGCGGGGAAAAGTAATGCTGGTTCTCACTGCCTCCTGGAACCCTTTCAAATGCCACAGACAATTTGGCCCTCTCTGCTTTCCTGCGGACTCCATCCTCAAAAGCACCTGTTTTCGCTTTCGGCAGCCTCCAGAGCAAAAAAGACAAACGTCCAGCTTTTGCTGCCACAGCAAAGGTGCCAGCGGGGAAAAGTAATGCTGGTTCTCACTGCCTCCTGGAACCTCTTCAAATGCCCCAGACAATTTGGCCCTCTCCAGTCTTTCCTGCGGACTCCATCCTCAAAAGCACCTGTTTTCGCTTTCGGCAACCTTTGGAGCAAAAAAGACAAACGTCCAGCTTTTGCTGCCACAGCAAAGGTGCCAGCGGGGAAAAGTAATGCTGGTTCTCACTGCCTCCTGGAACCCTTTCAAATGCCACAGACAATTTGGCCCTCTCTGCTTTCCTGCGGACTCCATCCTCAAAAGAACCTATTTTTGCTTTCGGCGCCCTCCGGAGCAAAAAAGACAAACGTCCAGCTTTTGCTGCCACAGCAAAGGTGCCAGCAGGGAAAAGTAATGCTGGTTCTCACTGCCTCCTGGAACCCTTTCAAATGCCACAGACAATTTGGCCCTCTCTGCTTTCCTGCGGACTCCATCCTCAAAAGCACCTGTTTTCGCTTTCGGCAGCCTCCGGAGCAAAAAAGACAAACGTCCAGCTTTTGCTGCCACAACAAAGGTGCCAGCGGGGAAAAGTAATGCTGGTTCTCACTGCCTCCTGGAACCCTTTCAAATGCCCCAGACAATTTGGCCCTCTCTGCTTTCCTGCGGACTCCATCCTCAAAAGCACCTGTTTTCGCTTTCGGCAGCCTCCGGAGCAAAAAAGACAAACGTCCAGCTTTTGCTGCCACAGCAAAGTTGCCAGCGGGGAAAAGTAATGCTGGTTCTCACTGCCTCCTGGAACCCTTTCAAATGCCACAGACAATTTGGCCCTCTCTGCTTTCCTGCGGACTCCATCCTCAAAAGAACCTGTTTTCCCTTTCGGCGCCCTCCGGAGCAAAAAAGACAAACGTCCAGCTTTTGCTGCCACAGCAAAGGTGCCAGCGGGGAAAAGTAATGCTGGTTCTCACTGCCTCCTGGAACCCTTTCAAATGCCCCAGACAATTTGGCCCTCTCTGCTTTCCTGCGGACTCCATCCTCAAAAGCACCTGTTTTCGCTTTCGGCAGCCTCCGGAGCAAAAAAGACAAACGTCCAGCTTTTGCTGCCACAGCAAAGGTGCCAGCGGGGAAAAGTAATGCTGGTTCTCACTGCCTCCTGGAACCCTTTCAAATGCCACAGACAATTTGGCCCTCTCTGCTTTCCTGCGGACTCCATCCTCAAAAGCAGCTTTTTCGCTTTCGGCAGCCTCCGGAGCAAAAAGACAAACGTCCAGCTTTGCTGCCACAGCAAAGGTGCCAGCGGGGAAAAGTATTGCTGGTTCTCACTGCCTCCTGGAACCCTTTCAAATGCCACAGACAATTTGGCCCTCTCTGCTTTCCTGCGGACTCATCCTCAAAAGCACCTGTTTTCGCTTTCGGCAGCCTCCGAGCAAAAAAGACAAACGTCCAGCTTTTGCTGCCACAGCAAAGGTGCCAGCGGGGAAAAAGTAATGGGGGGGGGGGGCTGGTTCTCACTGCCCTCCTGGAACCCTTTCAAATGCCACAGACAATTTGGCCCTCTCTGCGGACTCCATCCTCAAAAGCACCTATTTTCGCTTTCGGCAGCCTCCGGAGCAAAAAAGACAAACGTCCAGCTTTTGCTGCCACAGCAAAGGTGCCAGCGGGGAAAAGTAATGCTGGTTCTCACTGCCTCCTGGAACCTGTTCAAATGCCCCAGACAATTTGGCCCTCTCTGCTTTCCTGCGGACTCCATCCTCAAAAGCACCTGTTTTCGCTTTCGGCAGCCTCCGGAGCAAAAAAGACAAACGTCCAGCTTTTGCTGCCACAACAAAGGTGCCAGCGGGGAAAAGTAATGCTGGTTCTCACTGCCTCCTGGAACCCTTTCAAATGCCACAGACAATTTGGCCCTCTCTGCTTTCCTGCGGACTCCATCCTCAAAGCACCTGTTTTCGCTTTCGGCAGCCTCCGGAGCAAAAAAGACAAACGTCCAGCTTTTGCTGCCACAGCAAAGGTGCCAGCGGGGAAAAGTAATGCTGGTTCTCACTGCCTCCTGGAACCCTTTCAAATGCCACAGACAATTTGGCCCTCTCTGCTTTCCTGCGGACTCCATCCTCAAAAGAACCTATTTTCCCTTTCGGCGCCCTCCGGAGCAAAAAAGACAAACGTCCAGCTTTTGCTGCCACAGCAAAGGTGCCAGTGGGAAAAGTAATGCTGGTTCTCACTGCCTCCTGGAACCCTTTCAAATGCCCCAGACAATTTGGCCCTCTCTGCTTTCCTGCGGACTCCATCCTCAAAAGCACCTGTTTTCGCTTTCGGCAGCCTCCGGAGCAAAAAAGACAAACGTCCAGCTTTTGCTGCCACAGCAAAGGTGCCAGCGGGAAAAGTAATGCTGGTTCTCACTTCCTCCTGGAACCCTTTCAAATGCCACAGACAATTTGGCCCTCTCTGCTTTCCTGCGGACTCCATCCTCAAAAGCAGCTGTTTTCGCTTTCGGCAGCCTCCGGAGCAAAAAAGACAAACGTCCAGCTTTTGCTGCCACAGCAAAGGTGCCAGCGGGGAAAAGTAATGCTGGTTCTCACTGCCTCCTGGAACCCTTTCAAATGCCACAGACAATTTGGCCCTCTCTGCTTTCCTGCGGACTCCATCCTCAAAAGCACCTGTTTTCGCTTTCGGCAGCCTCCGGAGCAAAAAAGACAAACGTCCAGCTTTTGCTGCCACAGCAAAGGTGCCAGCGGGGAAAAGTGATGCTGGTTCTCACTGCCTCCTGGAACTCTTTCAAATGCCACAGACAATTTGGCCCTCTCTGCTTTCCTGCGGACTCCATCCTCAAAAGAACCTATTTTGCTTTCGACGCCCTCCGGAGCAAAAAAGACAAACGTCCAGCTTTTGCTGCCACAGCAAAGGTACCAGCGGGGAAAAGTAATGCTGGTTCTCACTGCCTCCTGGAACCTCTTCAAATGCCCCTGACAATTTGGCCCTCTCTGCTTTCCTGCGGACTCCATCCTCAAAAGCAGCTGTTTTCGCTTTCGGCAGCCTCCGGAGCAAAAAAGACAAACGTCCCAGCTTTTGCTGCCACAGCAAAGGTGCCAGCGGGAAAAGTAATGCTGGTTCTCACTGCCTCCTGGAACCCTTTCAAATGCCACAGACAATTTGGCCCTCTCTGCTTTCCTGCGGACTCCATCCTCAAAAGCACCTGTTTTCGCTTTCGGCAGCCTCCGGAGCAAAAAAGACAAACGTCCAGCTTTTGCTGCCACAGCAAAGGTGCCAGCGGGGAAAAGTGATGCTGGTTCTCACTGCCTCCTGGAACTCTTTCAAATGCCACAGACAATTTGGCCCTCTCTGCTTTCCTGCGGACTCCATCCTCAAAAGAACCTATTTTTGCTTTCGACGCCCTCCGGAGCAAAAAAGACAAACGTCCAGCTTTTGCTGCCACAGCAAAGGTACCAGCGGGGAAAAGTAATGCTGGTTCTCACTGCCTCCTGGAACCTCTTCAAATGCCCCTGACAATTTGGCCCTCTCTGCTTTCCTGCGGACTCCATCCTCAAAAGAACCTATTTTCCCTTTCAACGCCCTCCGGAGCAAAAAAGACAAACGTCCAGCTTTTGCTGCCACAGCAAAGGTGCCAGCAGGGAAAAGTAATGCTGGTTCTCACTGCCTCCTGGAACCCTTTCAAATGCCACAGACAATTTGGCCCTCTCTGCTTTCCTGTGGACTCCATCCTCAAAAGCACCTGTTTTCGCTTTCGGCAGCCTCCGGAGCAAAAAAGACAAACGTCCAGCTTTTGCTGCCACAACAAAGGTGCCAGCGGGGAAAAGTAATGCTGGTTCTCACTGCCTCCTGGAACCCTTTCAAATGCCCAGACAATTTGGCCCTCTCTGCTTTCCTGCGGACTCCATCCTCAAAAGCACCTGTTTTCGCTTTCGGCAGCCTCCGGAGCAAAAAAGACAAACGTCCAACTTTTGCTGCCACAGCAAAGTTGCCAGCGGGGAAAAGTAATGCTGGTTCTCACTGCCTCCTGGAACCCTTTCAAATGCCACAGACAATTTGGCCCTCTCTGCTTTCCTGCGGACTCCATCCTCAAAAGAACCTATTTTCCCTTTCGGCGCCCTCCGGAGCAAAAAAGACAAACGTCCAGCTTTTGCTGCCACAGCAAAGGTGCCAGCGGGGAAAAGTAATGCTGGTTCTCACTGCCTCCTGGAACCCTTTCAAATGCCCCAGACAATTTGGCCCTCTCTGCTTTCCTGCGGACTCCATCCTCAAAAGCACCTGTTTTCGCTTTCGGCAGCCTCCGGAGCAAAAAAGACAAACGTCCAGCTTTTGCTGCCACAGCAAAGGTGCCAGCGGGAAAAGTAATGCTGGTTCTCACTGCCTCCTGGAACCCTTTCAAATGCCACAGACAATTTGGCCCTCTCTGCTTTCCTGCGGACTCCATCCTCAAAAGCACCTGTTTTCGCTTTCGGCAGCCTCCGGAGCAAAAAGACAAACGTCCAGCTTTTGCTGCCACAGCAAAGGTGCCAGCGGGGAAAAGTAATGCTGGTTCTCACTGCCTCCTGGAACCCTTTCAAATGCCCAGGACAATTTGGCCCTCTCTGCTTTCCTGCGGACTCCATCCTCAAAAGCACCTGTTTTCGCTTTCGGCAGCCTCCGGAGCAAAAAAGACAAACGTCCAGCTTTTGCTGCCACAGCAAAGGTGCCAGCGGGGAAAAGTAATGCTGGTTCTCACTGCCTCCTGGAACCCTTTCAAATGCCACAGACAATTTGGCCCTCTCTGCTTTGCTGCGGACTCCATCCTCAAAAGCACCTGTTTTCGCTTTCGGCAGCCTCCGGAGCAAAAAAGACAAACGTCCAGCTTTTGCTGCCACAGCAAGGTGCCAGCGGGGAAAAGTAATGCTGGTTCTCACTGCCTCCTGGAACCTGTTCAAATGCCCCAGACAATTTGGCCCTCTCTGCTTTCCTGCGGACTCCATCCTCAAAAGCACCTGTTTTCGCTTTCGGCAGCCTCCGGAGCAAAAAAGACAAACGTCCAGCTTTTGCTGCCACAACAAAGGTGCCAGCGGGGAAAAGTAATGCTGGTTCTCACTGCCTCCTGGAACCCTTTCAAATGCCACAGACAATTTGGCCCTCTCTGCTTTCCTGCGGACTCCATCTCAAAGCACCTGTTTTCGCTTTCGGCAGCGTCCGGAGCAAAAAAGACAAACGTCCAGCTTTTGCTGCCACAGCAAAGGTGCCAGCGGGGAAAAGTAATGCTGGTTCTCACTGCCTCCTGGAACCCTTTCAAATGCCACAGACAATTTGGCCCTCTCTGCTTTCCTGCGGACTCCATCCTCAAAAGAACCTATTTTCCCTTTCGGCGCCCTCCGGAGCAAAAAGACAAACGTCCAGCTTTTGCTGCCACAGCAAAGGTGCCAGTGGGGAAAAGTAATGCTGGTTCTCACTGCCTCCTGGAACCCTTTCAAAGCCTCAAATTGCCCAGACAATTTGGCCCTCTCTGCTTTCCTGCGGACTCCATCCTCAAAAGCACCTGTTTTCGCTTTCGGCAGCCTCCGGAGCAAAAAAGACAACGTCCAGCTTTTGCTGCCACAGCAAAGGTGCCAGCGGGGAAAAGTAATGCTGGTTCTCACTTCCTCCTGGAACCCTTTCAAATGCCACAGACAATTTGGCCCTCTCTGCTTTCCTGCGGACTCCATCCTCAAAAGCAGCTGTTTCGCTTTCGGCAGCCTCCGGAGCAAAAAAGACAAACGTCCAGCTTTTGCTGCCACAGCAAAGGTGCCAGCGGGGAAAAGTAATGCTGGTTCTCACTGCCTCCTGGAACCCTTTCAAATGCCACAGACAATTTGGCCCTCTCTGCTTTCCTGCGGACTCCATCCTCAAAAGCACCTGTTTTCGCTTTCGGCAGCCTCCGGAGCAAAAAAGACAAACGTCCAGCTTTTGCTGCCACAGCAAAGGTGCCAGCGGGGAAAAGTGATGCTGGTTCTCACTGCCTCCTGGAACTCTTTCAAATGCCACAGACAATTTGGCCCTCTCTGCTTTCCTGCGGACTCCATCCTCAAAAGAACCTATTTTGCTTCGACGCCCTCCGGAGCAAAAAAGACAAACGTCCAGCTTTTGCTGCCACAGCAAAGGTACCAGCGGGGAAAAGTAATGCTGGTTCTCACTGCCTCCTGGAACCTCTTCAAATGCCCCTGACAATTTGGCCCTCTCTGCTTTCCTGCGCGGACTCCATCCTCAAAAGAACCTATTTTCCCTTTCAACGCCCTCCGGAGCAAAAAAGACAAACGTCCAGCTTTTGCTGCCACAGCAAAGGTGCCAGCGGGGAAAAGTAATGCTGGTTCTCACTGCCTCCTGGAACCCTTTCAAATGCCACAGACAATTTGGCCCTCTCTGCTTTCCTGCGGACTCCATCCTCAAAAGCACCTGTTTTCGCTTTCGGCAGCCTCCGGAGCAAAAAAGACAAACGTCCAGCTTTTGCTGCCACAGCAAAGGTGCCAGCGGGGAAAAGTAATGCTGGTTCTCACTGCCTCCTGGAACCCTTTCAAATGCCCCAGACAATTTGGCCCTCTCTGCTTTCCTGCGGACTCCATCCTCAAAAGCACCTGTTTTCGCTTTCGGCAGCCTCCGGAGCAAAAAAGACAAACGTCCAGCTTTTGCTGCCACAGCAAAGGTGCCAGCGGGGAAAAGTAATGCTGGTTCTCACTGCCTCCTGGAACCCTTTCAAATGCCACAGACAATTTGGCCCTCTCTGCTTTCCTGCGGACTCCATCCTCAAAAGCAGCTGTTTTCGCTTTCGGCAGCCTCCGGAGCAAAAAAGACAAACGTCCAGCTTTTGCTGCCACAGCAAAGGTACCAGCGGGGAAAAGTAATGCTGGTTCTCACTGCCTCCTGGAACCTCTTCAAATGCCACAGACAATTTGGCCCTCTCTGCTTTCCTGCGGACTCCATCCTCAAAAGCACCTGTTTTCACTTTCGGCAGCCTCCGGAGCAAAAAAGACAAACGTCCAACTTTTGCTGCCACAGCAAAGGTGCCAGCGGGGAAAAGTAATGCTGGTTCTCACTGCCTCCTGAAACCCTTTCAAATGCCACAGACAATTTGGCCCTCTCTGCTTTCCTGCGGACTCCATCCTCAAAAGCACCTGTTTTCGCTTTCGGCAGCCTCCATTGCAAAAAAGACAAACGTCCAGCTTTTGCTGCCACAGCAAAGGTGCCAGCGGGGAAAAGTAATGCTGGTTCTCACTGCCTCCTGGAACCCTTTCAAATGCCACAGACAATTTGGCCCTCTCTGCTTTCCTGCGGACTCCATCCTCAAAAGAACCTGTTTTCGCTTTCGGCAGCCTCCGGAGCAAAAAAGACAAACGTCCAGCTTTTGCTGCCACAGCAAAGGTGCCAGCGAGGAAAAGTAATGCTGGTTCTCACTGCCTCCTGGAACCCTTTCAAATGCCACAGACAATTTGGCCCTCTCTGCTTTCCTGCGGACTCCATCCTCAAAAGCACCTGTTTTCGCTTTCGGCAGCCTCCGGAGCAAAAAAGACAAACGTCCAGCTTTTGCTGCCACAGCAAAGGTGCCAGCGGGGAAAAGTAATGCTGGTTCTCACTGCCTCCTGGAACCCTTTCAAATGCCACAGACAATTTGGCCCTCTCTGCTTTCCTGCGGACTCCATCCTCAAAAGCACCTGTTTTCGCTTTCGGCAGCCTCCATTGCAAAAAAGACAAACGTCCAGCTTTTGCTGCCACAGCAAAGGTGCCAGCGTGGAAAAGTAATGCTGGTTCTCACTGCCTCCTGGAACCCTTTCAAATGCCACAGACAATTTGGCCCTCTCTGCTTTCCTGCGGACTCCATCCTCAAAAGAACCTGTTTTCGCTTTCGGCAGCCTCCGGAGCAAAAAAGACAAACGTCCAGCTTTTGCTGCCACAGCAAAGGTGCCAGCGGGGAAAAGTAATGCTGGTTCTCACTGCCTCCTGGAACCCTTTCAAATGCCCCAGACAATTTGGCCCTCTCTGCTTTCCTGCGGACTCTATCCTCAAAAGCGCCTTTTTTCACTTTCGGCGCCCTCCGGTGGTAAAAAGACAAACGTCAAGCTTTTGCTCCCGCAGCAAAAGTGCCAGCGGGGAAAAGTAATGCTGGTCCTCACTGCCTCCTGGAACCTCTTTAAATGCCAAAGACAATTTGGCCCTCTCTGCTTTCCTGCGGACTCCATCCTCAAAAGCACCTGTTTGCGCTTTCGGCAGCCTCCGGAGCAAAAAAGACAAACGTCCAGCTTTTGCTGCCACAGCAAAGGTGCCAGCGGGGAAAAGTGATGCTGGTTCTCACTGCCTCCTGGAACCCTTTCAAATGCCACAGACAATTTGGCCCTCTCTGCTTTCCTGCGGACTCCATCCTCAAAAGCACCTGTTTTCGCTTTCGGCAGCCTCCGGAGCAAAAAAGACAAACGTCCAGCTTTTGCTGCCACAGCAAAGGTGCCAGCGGGGAAAAGTAATGCTGGTTCTCACTGCCTCCTGGAACCCTTTCAAATGCCACAGACAATTTGGCCCTCTCTGCTTTCCTGCGGACTCCATCCTCAAAAGAACCTATTTTCGCTTTCGGCAGCCTCCGGAGCAAAAAAGACAAACGTCCAGCTTTTGCTGCCACAGCAAAGGTGCCAGCGGGGAAAAGTAATGCTGGTTCTCACTGCCTCCTGGAACCCTTTCAAATGCCCCAGACAATTTGGCCCTCTCTGCTTTCCTGCGGACTCCATCCTCAGAAGAACCTATTTTTGCTTTCGGCGCCCTCCGGAGCAAAAAAGACAAACGTCCAGCTTTTGCTGCCACAGCAAAGGTACCAGCGGGGAAAAGTAATGCTGGTTCTCACTGCCTCCTGGAACCTCTTCAAATGCCACAGACAATTTGGCCCTCTCTGCTTTCCTGCGGACTCCATCCTCAAAAGCACCTGTTTTCGCTTTCGGCAGCCTCCGGAGCAAAAAAGACAAACGTCCAGCTTTTGCTGCCACAGCAAAGGTGCTAGCGGGGAAAAGTAATGCTGGTTCTCACTGCCTCCTGGAACCCTTTCAAATGCCACAGACAATTTGGCCCTCTCTGCTTTCCTGCGGACTCTATCCTCAAAAGCGCCTTTTTTCACTTTCGGCGCCCTCCGGTGGTAAAAAGACAAACGTCCAGCTTTTGCTGCCGCAGCAAAGGTGCCAGCGGGGAAAAGTAATGCTGGTCCTCACTGCCTCCTGGAACCTCTTTAAATGCCAAAGACAATTTGGCCCTCTCTGCTTTCCTGCGGACTCCATCCTCAAAAGCAGCTGTTTTCGCTTTCGGCAGCCTCCGGAGCAAAAAAGACAAACGTCCAGCTTTTGCTGCCACAGCAAAGGTGCCAGCGGGGAAAAGTAATGCTGGTTCTCACTGCCTCCTGGAACCCTTTCAAATGCCCCAGACAATTTGGCCCTCTCTGCTTTCCTGCGGACTCCATCCTCAAAAGCACCTGTTTTCGCTTTCGGCAGCCTCCGGAGCAAAAAAGACAAACGTCCAGCTTTTGCTGGCACAACAAAGGTGCCAGCGGGGAAAAGTAATGCTGGTTCTCACTGCCTCCTGGAACCCTTTCAAATGCCACAGACAATTTGGCCCTCTCTGCTTTCCTGCGGACTGTATCCTCAAAAGCGCCTTTTTTCACTTTCGGCGCCCTCCGGTGGTAAAAAGACAAACGTCCAGCTTTTGCTGCCGCAGCAAAGGTGCCAGCGGGGAAAAGTAATGCTGGTTCTCACTGCCTCCTGGAACCCTTTCAAATGCCCCAGACAATTTGGCCCTCTCTGCTTTCCTGCGGACTCTATCCTCAAAAGCACCTGTTTTCGCTTTCGGCAGCCTCCATTGCAAAAAAGACAAACGTCCAGCTTTTGCTGCCACAGCAAAGGTGCCAGCGGGGAAAAGTAATGCTGGTTCTCACTGCCTCCTGGAACCCTTTCAAATGCCACAGACAATTTGGCCCTCTCTGCTTTCCTGCGGACTCCATCCTCAAAAGAACCTGTTTTCGCTTTCGGCAGCCTCCGGAGCAAAAAAGACAAACGTCCAGCTTTTGCTGCCACAGCAAAGGTGCCAGCGGGGAAAAGTAATGCTGGTTCTCACTGCCTCCTGGAACCCTTTCAAATGCCCCAGACAATTTGGCCCTCTCTGCTTTCCTGCGGACTCTATCCTCAAAAGCGCCTTTTTTCACTTTCGGCGCCCTCCGGTGGTAAAAAGACAAACGTCCAGCTTTTGCTGCCGCAGCAAAGGTGCCAGCGGGGAAAAGTAAAGCTGGTTCTCACTGCCTCCTGGAACCCTTTCAAATGCCCCAGACAATTTGGCCCTCTCTGCTTTCCTGCGGACTCCATCCTCAAAAGCAGCTGTTTTCGCTTTCGGCAGCCTCCGGAGCAAAAAAGACAAACGTCCAGCTTTTGCTGCCACAGCAAAGGTGCCAGCGAGGAAAAGTAATGCTGGTTCTCACTGCCTCCTGGAACCCTTTCAAATGCCACAGACAATTTGGCCCTCTCTGCTTTCCTGCGGACTCCATCCTCAAAAGCACCTGTTTTCGCTTTCGGCAGCCTCCGGAGCAAAAAAGACAAACGTCCAGCTTTTGCTGCCACAGCAAAGGTGCCAGCGGGGAAAAGTAATGCTGGTTCTCACTGCCTCCTGGAACCCTTTCAAATGCCACAGACAATTTGGCCCTCTCTGCTTTCCTGCGGACTCCATCCTCAAAAGCACCTGTTTTCGCTTTCGGCAGCCTCCGGAGCAAAAAAGACAAACGTCCAGCTTTTGCTGCCACAGCAAAGGTGCCAGCGGGGAAAAGTAATGCTGGTTCTCACTGCCTCCTGGAACCCTTTCAAATGCCACAGACAATTTGGCCCTCTCTGCTTTCCTGCGGACTCCATCCTCAAAAGAACCTGTTTTCGCTTTCGGCAGCCTCCGGAGCAAAAAAGACAAACGTCCAGCTTTTGCTGCCACAGCAAAGGTGCCAGCGGGGAAAAGTAATGCTGGTTCTCACTGCCTCCTGGAACCCTTTCAAATGCCCAGGACAATTTGGCCCTCTCTGCTTTCCTGCGGACTCTATCCTCAAAAGCGCCTTTTTTCACTTTCGGCGCCCTCCGGTGGTAAAAAGACAAACGTCCAGCTTTTGCTGCCGCAGCAAAGGTGCCAGCGGGGAAAAGTAATGCTGGTCCTCACTGCCTCCTGGAACCTCTTTAAATGCCAAAGACAATTTGGCCCTCTCTGCTTTCCTGCGGACTCCATCATCAAAAGCACCTGTTTTCGCTTTCGGCAGCCTCCGGAGCAAAAAAGACAAACGTCCAGCTTTTGCTGCCACAGCAAAGGTGCCAGCGGGGAAAAGTAATGCTGGTTCTCACTGCCTCCTGGAACCCTTTCAAATGCCCCAGACAATTTGGCCCTCTCTGCTTTCCTGCGGACTCCATCCTCAAAAGCACCTGTTTTCGCTTTCGGCAGCCTCCGGAGCAAAAAAGACAAACGTCCAGCTTTTGCTGCCACAACAAAGGTGCCAGCGGGGAAAAGTAATGCTGGTTCTCACTGCCTCCTGGAACCCTTTCAAATGCCACAGACAATTTGGCCCTCTCTGCTTTCCTGCGGACTCCATCATCAAAAGCACCTGTTTTCGCTTTCGGCAGCCTCCGGAGCAAAAAAGACAAACGTCCAGCTTTTGCTGCCACAGCAAAGGTGCCAGCGGGGAAAAGTAATGCTGGTTCTCACTGCCTCCTGGAACCCTTTCAAATGCCACAGACAATTTGGCTCTCTCTGCTTTCCTGCGGACTCCATCCTCAAAAGCACCTGTTTTCGCTTTCGGCAGCCTCCGGAGCAAAAAAGACAAACGTCCAGCTTTTGCTGCCACAGCAAAGGTGCCAGCGGGGAAAAGTAATGCTGGTTCTCACTGCCTCCTGGAACCCTTTCAAATGCCCCAGACAATTTGGCCCTCTCTGCTTTCCTGCGGACTCTATCCTCAAAAGCGCCTTTTTTCACTTTCGGCGCCCTCCGGTGGTAAAAAGACAAACGTCCAGCTTTTGCTGCCGCAGCAAAGGTGCCAGCGGGGAAAAGTAATGCTGGTTCTCACTGCCTCCTGGAACCCTTTCAAATGCCACAGACAATTTGGCCCTCTCTGCTTTCCTGCGGACTCCATCCTCAAAAGAACCTATTTTTGCTTTCGGCAACCTCCGGAGCAAAAAAGACAAACCTCCAGCTTTTGCTGCCACAGCAAAGGTGCCAGCGGGGAAAAGTAATGCTGGTTCTCACTGCCTCCTGGAACTTCTTCAAATGCCACAGACAATTTGGCCCTCTCTGCTTTCCTGCAGACTCCATCCTCAAAAGCACCTATTTTCGCTTTCGGCAACCTCCGAAGCAAAAAAGACAAACGTCCAGCTTTTGCTGCCACAGCAAAGGTGCTAGCGGGGAAAAGTAATGCTGGTTCTCACTGCCTCCTGGAACCCTTTCAAATGCCACAGACAATTTGGCCCTCTCTGCTTTCCTGCGGACTCTATCCTCAAAAGCGCCTTTTTTCACTTTCGGCGCCCTCCGGTGGTAAAAAGACAAACGTCCAGCTTTTGCTGCCGCAGCAAAGGTGCCAGCGGGGAAAAGTAATGCTGGTTCTCACTGCCTCCTGGAACCTCTTTAAATGCCAAAGACAATTTGGCCCTCTCTGCTTTCCTGCGGACTCCATCATCAAAAGCACCTGTTTTCGCTTTCGGCAGCCTCCGGAGCAAAAAAGACAAACGTCCAGCTTTTGCTGCCACAGCAAAGGTGCCAGCAGGGAAAAGTAATGCTGGTTCTCACTGCCTCCTGGAACCCTTTCAAATGCCACAGACAATTTGGCCCTCTCTGCTTTCCTGCGGACTCCATCCTCAAAAGCAGCTGTTTTCGCTTTCGGCAACCTCCGGAGCAAAAAAGACAAACGGCCAGCTTTTGCTGCCACAGCAAAGGTGCCAGCGGGGAAAAGTAATGCTGGTTCTCACTGCCTCCTGGAACCCTTTCAAATGCCACAGACAATTTGGCCCTCTCTGCTTTCCTGCGGACTCCATCCTCAAAAGCACCTGTTTTCGCTTTCAACAGCCTCCGGAGCAAAAAAGACAAACGTCCAGCTTTTGCTGCCACAACAAAGGTGCCAGCGGGGAAAAGTAATGCTGGTTCTCACTGCCTCCTGGAACCCTTTCAAATGTCACAGACAATTTGGCCCTCTCTGCTTTGCTGCGGACTCCATCCTCAAAAGCAGCTGTTTTCGCTTTCGGCAACCTCCGGAGCAAAAAAGACAAACGTCCAGATTTTGCTGCCACAGCAAAGGTGCCAGCGGGGAAAAGTAATGCTGGTTCTCACTGCCTCCTGGAACCCTTTCAAATGCCCCAGACAATTTGGCCCTCTCTGCTTTCCTGCGGACTCTATCCTCAAAAGCGCCTTTTTTCACTTTCGGCGCCCTCCGGTGGTAAAAAGACAAACGTCCAGCTTTTGCTGCCGCAGCAAAGGTGCCAGCGGGGAAAAGTAATGCTGGTCCTCACTGCCTCCTGGAACCTCTTTAAATGCCAAAGACAATTTGGCCCTCTCTGCTTTCCTGCGGACTCCATCATCAAAAGCACCTGTTTTCGCTTTCGGCAGCCTCCGGAGCAAAAAAGACAAACGTCCAGCTTTTGCTGCCACAGCAAAGGTGCCAGCGGGGAAAAGTAATGCTGGTTCTCACTGCCTCCTGGAACCCTTTCAAATGCCACAGACAATTTGGCCCTCTCTGCTTTCCTGCGGACTCCATCCTCAAAAGAACCTATTTTTGCTTTCGGCAACCTCCGGAGCAAAAAAGACAAACCTCCAGCTTTTGCTGCCACAGCAAAGGTGCCAGCGGGGAAAAGTAATGCTGGTTCTCACTGCCTCCTGGAACTTCTTCAAATGCCACAGACAATTTGGCCCTCTCTGCTTTCCTGCAGACTCCATCCTCAAAAGCACCTATTTTCGCTTTCGGCAACCTCCGGAGCAAAAAAGACAAACGTCCAGCTTTTGCTGCCACAGCAAAGGTGCTAGCGGGGAAAAGTAATGCTGGTTCTCACTGCCTCCTGGAACCCTTTCAAATGCCACAGACAATTTGGCCCTCTCTGCTTTCCTGCGGACTCTATCCTCAAAAGCGCCTTTTTTCACTTTCGGCGCCCTCCGGTGGTAAAAAGACAAACGTCCAGCTTTTGCTGCCGCAGCAAAGGTGCCAGCGGGGAAAAGTAATGCTGGTTCTCACTGCCTCCTGGAACCTCTTTAAATGCCAAAGACAATTTGGCCCTCTCTGCTTTCCTGCGGACTCCATCATCAAAAGCACCTGTTTTCGCTTTCGGCAGCCTCCGGAGCAAAAAAGACAAACGTCCAGCTTTTGCTGCCACAGCAAAGGTGCCAGCAGGGAAAAGTAATGCTGGTTCTCACTGCCTCCTGGAACCCTTTCAAATGCCACAGACAATTTGGCCCTCTCTGCTTTCCTGCGGACTCCATCCTCAAAAGCAGCTGTTTTCGCTTTCGGCAGCCTCCGGAGCAAAAAAGACAAACGGCCAGCTTTTGCTGCCACAGCAAAGGTGCCAGCGGGGAAAAGTAATGCTGGTTCTCACTGCCTCCTGGAACCCTTTCAAATGCCACAGACAATTTGGCCCTCTCTGCTTTCCTGCGGACTCCATCCTCAAAAGCACCTGTTTTCGCTTTCAACAGCCTCCGGAGCAAAAAAGACAAACGTCCAGCTTTTGCTGCCACAACAAAGGTGCCAGCGGGGAAAAGTAATGCTGGTTCTCACTGCCTCCTGGAACCCTTTCAAATGTCACAGACAATTTGGCCCTCTCTGCTTTGCTGCGGACTCCATCCTCAAAAGCAGCTGTTTTCGCTTTCGGCAACCTCCGGAGCAAAAAAGACAAACGTCCAGATTTTGCTGCCACAGCAAAGGTGCCAGCGGGGAAAAGTAATGCTGGTTCTCACTGCCTCCTGGAACCCTTTCAAATGCCCCAGACAATTTGGCCCTCTCTGCTTTCCTGCGGACTCTATCCTCAAAAGCGCCTTTTTTCACTTTCGGCGCCCTCCGGTGGTAAAAAGACAAACGTCCAGCTTTTGCTGCCACACCAAAGGTGCCAGCGGGGAAAAGTAATGCTGGTCCTCACTGCCTCCTGGAACCTCTTTAAATGCCAAAGACAATTTGGCCCTCTCTGCTTTCCTGCGGACTCCATCATCAAAAGCACCTGTTTTCGCTTTCGGCAGCCTCCGGAGCAAAAAAGACAAACGTCCAGCTTTTGCTGCCACAGCAAAGGTGCCAGCGGGGAAAAGTAATGCTGGTTCTCACTGCCTCCTGGAACCCTTTCAAATGCCCCAGACAATTTGGCCCTCTCTGCTTTCCTGCGGACTCCATCCTCAAAAGAACCTATTTTCGCTTTCGGCAGCCTCCGGAGCAAAAAAGACAAACGTCCAGCTTTTGCTGCCACAGCAAAGGTGCCAGCGGGGAAAAGTAATGCTGGTTCTCACTGCCTCCTGGAACCCTTTCAAATGCCACAGACAATTTGGCCCTCTCTGCTTTTCTGCGGACTCCATCCTCAAAAGAACCTATTTTCGCTTTCGGCAGCCTCCGGAGCAAAAAAGACAAACGTCCAGCTTTTGCTGCCACAGCAAAGGTGCCAGCGGGGAAAAGTAATGCTGGTTCTCACTGCCTCCTGGAACCCTTTCAAATGCCCCAGACAATTTGGCCCTCTCTGCTTTCCTGCGGACTCCATCCTCAAAAGCACCTGTTTTCGCTTTCGGCAGCCTCCGGAGCAAAAAAGACAAACGTCCAGCTTTTGCTGCCACAGCAAAGGTGCCAGCGGGGAAAAGTAATGCTGGTTCTCACTGCCTCCTGGAACCCTTTCAAATGCCCCAGACAATTTGGCCCTCTCTGCTTTCCTGCGGACTCCATCCTCAAAAGCACCTGTTTTCGCTTTCGGCAGCCTCCGGAGCAAAAAAGACAAACGTCCAGCTTTTGCTGCCACAGCAAAGGTGCCAGCGGGGAAAAGTAATGCTGGTTCTCACTGCCTCCTGGAACCCTTTCAAATGCCCCAGACAATTTGGCCCTCTCTGCTTTCCTGCGGACTCCATCCTCAAAAGCACCTGTTTTCGCTTTCGGCAGCCTCCGGAGCAAAAAAGACAAACGTCCAGCTTTTGCTGCCACAGCAAAGGTGCCAGCGGGGAAAAGTAATGCTGGTTCTCACTGCCTCCTGGAACCCTTTCAAATGTCACAGACAATTTGGCCCTGTCTGCTTTGCTGCGGACTCCATCCTCAAAAGCAGCTGTTTTCGCTTTCGGCAGCCTCCGGAGCAAAAAAGACAAACGTCCAGCTTTTGCTGCCACAGCAAAGGTGCCAGCGGGGAAAAGTAATCCTGGTTCTCACTGCCTCCTGGAACCCTTTCAAATGCCCCAGACAATTTGGCCCTCTCTGCTGTCCTGCGGACTCTATCCTCAAAAGCGCCTTTTTTCACTTTCGGCGCCCTCCGGTGGTAAAACGACAAACGTCCAGCTTTTGCTGCCGCAGCAAAGGTGCCAGCGGGGAAAAGTAATGCTGGTCCTCACTGCCTCCTGGAACCTCTTTAAATGCCAAAGACAATTTGGCCCTCTCTGCTTTCCTGCGGACTCCATCATCAAAAGCACCTGTTTTCGCTTTCGGCAGCCTCCGGAGCAAAAAAGACAAACGTCCAGCTTTTGCTGCCACAGCAAAGGTGCCAGCGGGAAAAAGTAATGCTGGTTCTCACTGCCTCCTGGAACCCTTTCAAATGCCCCAGACAATTTGGCCCTCTCTGCTTTCCTGCGGACTCCATCCTCAAAAGAACCTATTTTCGCTTTCGGCAGCCTCCGGAGCAAAAAAGACAAACGTCCAGCTTTTGCTGCCACAGCAAAGGTGCCAGCGGGGAAAAGTAATGCTGGTTCTCACTGCCTCCTGGAACCCTTTCACATGCCACAGACAATTTGGCCCTCTCTGCTTTCCTGCGGACTCCATCCTCAAAAGCACCTGTTTTCTCTTTCGGCAGCCTCCGGAGCAAAAAAGACAAACGTCCAGCTTTTGCTGCCACAACAAAGGTGCCAGCGGGGAAAAGTAATGCTGGTTCTCACTGCCTCCTGGAACCCTTTCAAATGCCCCAGACAATTTGGCCCTCTCTGCTTTCCTGCGGACTCCATCCTCAAAAGCACCTGTTTTCGCTTTCGGCAGCCTCCGGAGCAAAAAAGACAAACGTCCAGCTTTTGCTGCCACAGCAAAGGTGCCAGCGGGGAAAAGTAATGCTGGTTCTCACTGCCTCCTGGAACCCTTTCAAATGTCACAATTTGGCCCTCTCTGCTTTGCTGCGGACTCCATCCTCAAAAGCAGCTGTTTTCGCTTTCGGCAGCCTCCGGAGCAAAAAAGACAAACGTCCAGCTTTTGCTGCCACAGCAAAGGTGCCAGCGGGGAAAAGTAATGCTGGTTCTCACTGCCTCCTGGAACCCTTTCAAATGCCCCAGACAATTTGGCCCTCTCTGCTTTCCTGCGGACTCTATCCTCAAAAGCGCCTTTTTTCACTTTCGGCGCCCTCCGGTGGTAAAACGACAAACGTCCAGCTTTTGCTGCCGCAGCAAAGGTGCCAGCGGGGAAAAGTAATGCTGGTCCTCACTGCCTCCTGGAACCTCTTTAAATGCCAAAGACAATTTGGCCCTCTCTGCTTTCCTGCGGACTCCATCATCAAAAGCACCTGTTTTCGCTTTCGGCAGCCTCCGGAGCAAAAAAGACAAACGTCCAGCTTTTGCTGCCACAGCAAAGGTGCCAGCGGGGAAAAGTAATGCTGGTTCTCACTGCCTCCTGGAACCCTTTCAAATGCCACAGACAATTTGGCCCTCTCTGCTTTCCTGCGGACTCCATCCTCAAAAGAACCTATTTTCGCTTTCGGCAGCCTCCGGAGCAAAAAAGACAAACGTCCAGCTTTTGCTGCCACAGCAAAGGTGCCAGCAGGGAAAAGTAATGCTCGTTCTCACTGCCTCCTGGAACCCTTTCAAATGCCACAGACAATTTGGCCCTCTCTGCTTTCCTGCGGACTCCATCCTCAAAAGCACCTGTTTTCGGTTTTGGCAACCTCCGGAGCAAAAAAGACAAACGTCCAGCTTTTGCTGCCACAGCAAAGGTGCCAGCGTGGAAAAGTAATGCTGGTTCTCACTGCCTCCTGGAACCCTTTCAAATGCCCCAGACAATTTGGCCCTCTCTGCTTTCCTGCGGACTCCATCCTCAAAAGAACCTGTTTTCGCTTTCGGCAGCCTCCGGAGCAAAAAAGACAAATGTCCAGCTTTTGCTGCCACAGCAAAGGTGCCAGCGGGGAAAAGTAATGCTGGTTCTCACTGCCTCCTGGAACCCTTTCAAATGCCACAGACAATTTGGCCCTCTCTGCTTTCCTGCGGACTCCATCCTCAAAAGCACCTGTTTTCGCTTTCGGCAGCCTCCGGAGCAAAAAAGACAAACGTCCAGCTTTTGCTGCCACAACAAAGGTGCCAGCGGGGAAAAGTAATGCTGGTTCTCACTGCCTCCTGGAACCCTTTCAAATGCCCCAGACAATTTGGCCCTCTATGCTTTCCTGCGGACTCCATCCTCAAAAGCACCTGTTTTCGCTTTCGGCAGCCTCCATTGCAAAAAAGACAAACGTCCAGCTTTTGCTGCCACAGCAAAGGTGCCAGCGGGGAAAAGTAATGCTGGTTCTCACTGCCTCCTGGAACCCTTTCAAATGCCCCAGACAATTTGGCCCTCTCTGCTTTCCTGCGGACTCCATCATCAAAAGCACCTGTTTTCGCTTTCGGCAGCCTCCGGAGCAAAAAAGACAAACGTCCAGCTTTTGCTGCCACAGCAAAGGTGCCAGCGGGGAAAAGTAATGCTGGTCCTCACTGCCTCCTGGAACCCTTTCAAATGCCACAGACAATTTGGCCCTCTCTGCTTTCCTGCGGACTCCATCCTCAAAAGAACCTATTTTCGCTTTCGGCAGCCTCCGGAGCAAAAAAGACAAACGTCCAGCTTTTGCTGCCGCAGCAAAGGTGCCAGCGGGGAAAAGTAATGCTGGTCCTCACTGCCTCCTGGAACCTCTTTAAATGCCAAAGACAATTTGGCCCTCTGCTTTCCTGCGGACTCCATCATCAAAAGCACCTGTTTTCGCTTTCGGCAGCCTCCGGAGCAAAAAAGACAAACGTCCAGCTTTTGCTGCCACAGCAAAGGTGCCAGCGGGGAAAAGTAATGCTGGTTCTCACTGCCTCCTGGAACCCTTTCAAATGCCACAGACAATTTGGCCCTCTCTGCTTTCCTGCGGACTCCATCCTCAAAAGAACCTATTTTCGCTTTCGGCAGCCTCCGGAGCAAAAAAGACAAACGTCCAGCTTTTGCTGCCACAGCAAAGGTGCCAGCGGGGAAAAGTAATGCTGGTTCTCACTGCCTCCTGGAACCCTTTCAAATGCCACAGACAATTTGGCCCTCTCTGCTTTTCTGCGGACTCCATCCTCAAAAGAACCTATTTTCGCTTTCGGCAGCCTCCGGAGCAAAAAAGACAAACGTCCAGCTTTTGCTGCCACAGCAAAGGTGCCAGCGGGGAAAAGTAATGCTGGTTCTCACTGCCTCCTGGAACCCTTTCAAATGCCCCAGACAATTTGGCCCTCTCTGCTTTCCTGCAGACTCCATCCTCAAAAGCACCTGTTTTCGCTTTCGGCAGCCTCCGGAGCAAAAAAGACAAACGTCCAGCTTTTGCTGCCACAGCAAAGGTGCCAGCGGGGAAAAGTAATGCTGGTTCTCACTGCCTCCTGGAACCCTTTCAAATGCCCCAGACAATTTGGCCCTCTCTGCTTTCCTGCGGACTCCATCCTCAAAAGCACCTGTTTTCGCTTTCGGCAGCCTCCGGAGCAAAAAAGACAAACGGCCAGCTTTTGCTGCCACAGCAAAGGTGCCAGTGGGGAAAAGTAATGCTGGTTCTCACTGCCTCCTGGAACCCTTTCAAATGCCCCAGACAATTTGGCCCTCTCTGCTTTCCTGCGGACTCTATCCTCAAAAGCGCCTTTTTTCACTTTCGGCGCCCTCCGGTGGTAAAACGACAAACGTCCAGCTTTTGCTGCCGCAGCAAAGGTGCCAGCGGGGAAAAGTAATGCTGGTCCTCACTGCCTCCTGGAACCTCTTTAAATGCCAAAGACAATTTGGCCCTCTCTGCTTTCCTGCGGACTCCATCATCAAAAGCACCTGTTTTCGCTTTCGGCAGCCTCCGGAGCAAAAAAGACAAACGTCCAGCTTTTGCTGCCACAGCAAAGGTGCCAGCGGGAAAAAGTAATGCTGGTTCTCACTGCCTCCTGGAACCCTTTCAAATGCCACAGACAATTTGGCCCTCTCTGCTTTCCTGCGGACTCCATCCTCAAAAGAACCTATTTTCGCTTTCGGCAGCCTCCGGAGCAAAAAAGACAAACGTCCAGCTTTTGCTGCCACAGCAAAGGTGCCAGCGTGGAAAAGTAATGCTGGTTCTCACTGCCTCCTGGAACCCTTTCAAATGCCACAGACAATTTGGCCCTCTCTGCTTTCCTGCGGACTCCATCCTCAAAAGCAGCTGTTTTCGCTTTCGCCATCCTCCGGAGCAAAAAAGACAAACGTCCAGCTTTTGCTGCCACAACAAAGGTGCCAGCGGGGAAAAGTAATGCTGGTTCTCACTGCCTCCTGGAACCCTTTCAAATGCCACAGACAATTTGGCCCTCTCTGCTTTCCTGCGGACTCCATCCTCAAAAGCACCTGTTTTCGCTTTCGGCAGCCTCCGGAGCAAAAAAGACAAACGTCCAGCTTTTGCTGCCACAGCAAAGGTGCCAGCGGGGAAAAGTAATGCTGGTTCTCACTGCCTCCTGGAACCCTTTCAAATGTCACAATTTGGCCCTCTCTGCTTTGCTGCGGACTCCATCCTCAAAAGCAGCTGTTTTCGCTTTCGGCAGCCTCCGGAGCAAAAAAGACAAACGTCCAGCTTTTGCAGCCACAGCAAAGGTGCCAGCGGGGAAAAGTAATGCTGGTTCTCACTGCCTCCTGGAACCCTTTCAAATGCCCCAGACAATTTGGCCCTCTCTGCTTTCCTGCGGACTCCATCCTCAAAAGCACCTGTTTTCGCTTTCGGCAGCCTCCGGAGCAAAAAAGACAAATGTCCAGCTTTTGCTGCCACAGCAAAGGTGCCAGCGGGGAAAAGTAATGCTGGTTCTCACTGCCTCCTGGAACCCTTTCAAATGCCACAGACAATTTGGCCCTCTCTGCTTTCCTGCGGACTCCATCCTCAAAAGCACCTGTTTTCGCTTTCGGCAGCCTCCGGAGCAAAAAAGACAAACGTCCAGCTTTTGCTGCCGCAGCAAAGGTGCCAGCGGGGAAAAGTAATGCTGGTTCTCACTGCCTCCTGGAACCCTTTCAAATGCCCCAGACAATTTGGCCCTCTATGCTTTCCTGCGGACTCCATCCTCAAAAGCACCTGTTTTCGCTTTCGGCAGCCTCCATTGCAAAAAAGACAAACGTCCAGCTTTTGCTGCCACAGCAAAGGTGCCAGCGGGGAAAAGTAATGCTGGTTCTCACTGCCTCCTGGAACCCTTTCAAATGCCCCAGACAATTTGGCCCTCTCTGCTTTCCTGCGGACTCTATCCTCAAAAGCGCCTTTTTTCACTTTCGGCGCCCTCCGGTGGTAAAAAGACAAACGTCCAGCTTTTGCTGCCGCAGCAAAGGTGCCAGCGGGGAAAAGTAATGCTGGTCCTCACTGCCTCCTGGAACCTCTTTAAATGCCAAAGACAATTTGGCCCTCTCTGCTTTCCTGCGGACTCCATCATCAAAAGCACCTGTTTTCGCTTTCGGCAGCCTCCGGAGCAAAAAAGACAAACGTCCAGCTTTTGCTGCCACAGCAAAGGTGCCAGCGGGGAAAAGTAATGCTGGTTCTCACTGCCTCCTGGAACCCTTTCAAATGCCACAGACAATTTGGCCCTCTCTGCTTTCCTGCGGACTCCATCCTCAAAAGAACCTATTTTCGCTTTCGGCAGCCTCCGGAGCAAAAAAGACAAACGTCCAGCTTTTGCTGCCACAGCAAAGGTGCCAGCAGGGAAAAGTAATGCTCGTTCTCACTGCCTCCTGGAACCCTTTCAAATGCCACAGACAATTTGGCCCTCTCTGCTTTCCTGCGGACTCCATCCTCAAAAGCACCTGTTTTCGGTTTTGGCAACCTCCGGAGCAAAAAAGACAAACGTCCAGCTTTTGCTGCCACAGCAAAGGTGCCAGCGGGGAAAAGTAATGCTGGTTCTCACTGCCTCCTGGAACCCTTTCAAATGTCACAGACAATTTGGCCCTCTCTGCTTTGCTGCGGACTCCATCCTCAAAAGCAGCTGTTTTCGCTTTCGGCAGCCTCCGGAGCAAAAAAGACAAACGTCCAGCTTTTGCTGCCACAGCAAAGGTGCCAGCGGGGAAAAGTAATGCTGGTTCTCACTGCCTCCTGGAACCCTTTCAAATGCCCCAGACAATTTGGCCCTCTCTGCTTTCCTGCGGACTCTATCCTCAAAAGCGCCTTTTTTCACTTTCGGCGCCCTCCGGTGGTAAAACGACAAACGGCCAGCTTTTGCTGCCGCAGCAAAGGTGCCAGCGGGGAAAAGTAATGCTGGTCCTCACTGCCTCCTGGAACCTCTTTAAATGCCAAAGACAATTTGGCCCTCTCTGCTTTCCTGCGGACTCCATCATCAAAAGCACCTGTTTTCGCTTTCGGCAGCCTCCGGAGCAAAAAAGACAAACGTCCAGCTTTTGCTGCCACAGCAAAGGTGCCAGCGGGAAAAAGTAATGCTGGTTCTCACTGCCTCCTGGAACCCTTTCAAATGCCACAGACAATTTGGCCCTCTCTGCTTTCCTGCGGACTCCATCCTCAAAAGAACCTATTTTCGCTTTCGGCAGCCTCCGGAGCAAAAAAGACAAACGTCCAGCTTTTGCTGCCACAGCAAAGGTGCCAGCGTGGAAAAGTAATGCTGGTTCTCACTGCCTCCTGGAACCCTTTCAAATGCCACAGACAATTTGGCCCTCTCTGCTTTCCTGCGGACTCCATCCTCAAAAGCAGCTGTTTTCGCTTTCGGCAGCCTTCGGAGCAAAAAAGACAAACGTCCAGCTTTTGCTGCCACAACAAAGGTGCCAGCGGGGAAAAGTAATGCTGGTTCTCACTGCCTCCTGGAACCCTTTCAAATGCCACAGACAATTTGGCCCTCTCTGCTTTCCTGCGGACTCCATCCTCAAAAGCACCTGTTTTCGCTTTCGGCAGCCTCCGGAGCAAAAAAGACAAACGTCCAGCTTTTGCTGCCACAGCAAAGGTGCCAGCGGGGAAAAGTAATGCTGGTTCTCACTGCCTCCTGGAACCCTTTCAAATGTCACAATTTGGCCCTCTCTGCTTTGCTGCGGACTCCATCCTCAAAAGCAGCTGTTTTCGCTTTCGGCAGCCTCCGGAGCAAAAAAGACAAACGTCCAGCTTTTGCTGCCACAGCAAAGGTGCCAGCGGGGAAAAGTAATGCTGGTTCTCACTGCCTCCTGGAACCCTTTCAAATGCCCCAGACAATTTGGCCCTCTCTGCTTTCCTGCGGACTCTATCCTCAAAAGCGCCTTTTTTCACTTTCGGCGCCCTCCGGTGGTAAAAAGACAAACGTCCAGCTTTTGCTGCCGCAGCAAAGGTGCCAGCGGGGAAAAGTAATGCTGGTCCTCACTGCCTCCTGGAACCTCTTTAAATGCCACAGACAATTTGGCCCTCTCTGCTTTCCTGCGGACTCCATCCTCAAAAGCACCTGTTTTCGGTTTTGGCAACCTCCGGAGCAAAAAAGACAAACGTCCAGCTTTTGCTGCCACAGCAAAGGTGCCAGCGGGGAAAAGTAATGCTGGTTCTCACTGCCTCCTGGAACCCTTTCAAATGTCACAGACAATTTGGCCCTCTCTGCTTTCCTGCGGACTCCATCCTCAAAAGCACCTGTTTTCGCTTTCGGCAGCCTCCGGAGCAAAAAAGACAAATGTCCAGCTTTTGCTGCCACAGCAAAGGTGCCAGCGGGGAAAAGTAATGCTGGTTCTCACTGCCTCCTGGAACCCTTTCAAATGCCACAGACAATTTGGCCCTCTCTGCTTTCCTGCGGACTCCATCCTCAAAAGCACCTGTTTTCGCTTTCGGCAGCCTCCGGAGCAAAAAAGACAAACGTCCAGCTTTTGCTGCCACAACAAAGGTGCCAGCGGGGAAAAGTAATGCTGGTTCTCACTGCCTCCTGGAACCCTTTCAAATGCCACAGACAATTTGGCCCTCTATGCTTTCCTGCGGACTCCATCCTCAAAAGCACCTGTTTTCGCTTTCGGCAGCCTCCATTGCAAAAAAGACAAACGTCCAGCTTTTGCTGCCACAGCAAAGGTGCCAGCGGGGAAAAGTAATGCTGGTTCTCACTGCCTCCTGGAACCCTTTCAAATGCCCCAGACAATTTGGCCCTCTCTGCTTTCCTGCGGACTCTATCCTCAAAAGCGCCTTTTTTCACTTTCGGCGCCCTCCTATGGTAAAAAGACAAACGTCCAGCTTTTGCTGCCGCAGCAAAGGTGCCAGCGGGGAAAAGTAATGCTGGTCCTCACTGCCTCCTGGAACCTCTTTAAATGCCAAAGACAATTTGGCCCTCTCTGCTTTCCTGCGGACTCCATCATCAAAAGCACCTGTTTTCGCTTTCGGCAGCCTCCGGAGCAAAAAAGACAAACGTCCAGCTTTTGCTGCCACAGCAAAGGTGCCAGCGGGGAAAAGTAATGCTGGTCCTCACTGCCTCCTGGAACCCTTTCAAATGCCACAGACAATTTGGCCCTCTCTGCTTTCCTGCGGACTCCATCCTCAAAAGAACCTATTTTCGCTTTCGGCAGCCTCCGGATCAAAAAAGACAAATGTCCAGCTTTTGCTGCCACAGCAAAGGTGCCAGCGGGGAAAAGTAATGCTGGTTCTCACTGCCTCCTGGAACCCTTTCAAATGCCACAGACAATTTGGCCCTCTCTGCTTTCCTGCGGACTCCATCCTCAAAAGCACCTGTTTTCGCTTTCGGCAGCCTCCGGAGCAAAAAAGACAAACGTCCAGCTTTTGCTGCCACAACAAAGGTGCCAGCGGGGAAAAGTAATGCTGGTTCTCACTGCCTCCTGGAACCCTTTCAAATGCCCCAGACAATTTGGCCCTCTCTGCTTTCCTGCGGACTCCATCCTCAAAAGCACCTGTTTTCGCTTTCGGCAGCCTCCGGAGCAAAAAAGACAAACGTCCAGCTTTTGCTGCCACAGCAAAGGTGCCAGCGGGGAAAAGTAATGCTGGTTCTCACTGCCTCCTGGAACCCTTTCAAATGCCCCAGACAATTTGGCCCTCTCTGCTTTCCTGCGGACTTTATCCTCAAAAGCGCCTTTTTTCACTTTCGGCGCCCTCCGGTGGTAAAAAGACAAACGTCCAGCTTTTGCTGCCGCAGCAAAGGTGCCAGCGGGGAAAAGTAATGCTGGTCCTCACTGCCTCCTGGAACCTCTTTAAATGCCAAAGACAATTTGGCCCTCTCTGCTTTCCTGCGGACTCCATCATCAAAAGCACCTGTTTTCGCTTTCGGCAGACTCCGGAGCAAAAAAGACAAACGTCCAGCTTTTGCTGCCACAGCAAAGGTGCCAGCGGGGAAAAGTAATGCTGGTTCTCACTGCCTCCTGGAACCCTTTCAAATGCCCCAGACAATTTGGCCCTCTCTGCTTTCCTGCGGACTCCATCCTCAAAAGAACCTATTTTCGCTTTCGGCAGCCTCCGGAGCAAAAAAGACAAACGTCCAGCTTTTGCTGCCACAGCAAAGGTGCCAGCGTGGAAAAGTAATGCTGGTTCTCACTGCCTCCTGGAACCTCTTCAAATGCCACAGACAATTTGGCCCTCTCTGCTTTCCTGCGGACTCCATCCTCAAAAGCACCTATTTTCGCTTTCGGCAGCCTCCGGAGCAAAAAAGACAAACGTCCAGCTTTTGCTGCCACAGCAAAGGTGCCAGCGGGGAAAAGTAATGCTGGTTCTCACTGCCTCCTGGAACCCTTTCAAATGCCCCAGACAATTTGGCCCTCTCTGCTTTCCTGCGGACTCCATCCTCAAAAGCACCTGTTTTCGCTTTCGGCAGCCTCCGGAGCAAAAAAGACAAACGTCCAGCTTTTGCTGCCACAGCAAAGGTGCCAGCGGGGAAAAGTAATGCTGGTTCTCACTGCCTCCTGGAACCCTTTCAAATGTCACAATTTGGCCCTCTCTGCTTTGCTGCGGACTCCATCCTCAAAAGCAGCTGTTTTCGCTTTCGGCAGCCTCCGGAGCAAAAAAGACAAACGTCCAGCTTTTGCTGCCACAGCAAAGGTGCCAGCGGGGAAAAGTAATGCTGGTTCTCACTGCCTCCTGGAACCCTTTCAAATGCCACAGACAATTTGGCCTTCTCTGCTTTCCTGCGGACTCTATCCTCAAAAGCGCCTTTTTTCACTTTCGGCGCCCTCCGGTGGTAAAAAGACAAACGTCCAGCTTTTGCTGCCGCAGCAAAGGTGCCAGCGGGGAAAAGTAATGCTGGTCCTCACTGCCTCCTGGAACCTCTTTAAATGCCAAAGACAATTTGGCCCTCTCTGCTTTCCTGCGGACTCCATCATCAAAAGCACCTGTTTTCGCTTTCGGCAGCCTCCGGAGCAAAAAAGACAAACGTCCAGCTTTTGCTGCCACAGCAAAGGTGCCAGCGGGGAAAAGTAATGCTGGTTCTCACTGCCTCCTGGAACCCTTTCAAATGCCACAGACAATTTGGCCCTCTCTGCTTTCCTGCGGACTCCATCCTCAAAAGAACCTATTTTCGCTTTCGGCAGCCTCCGGAGCAAAAAAGACAAACGTCCAGCTTTTGCTGCCACAGCAAAGGTGCCAGCGGGGAAAAGTAATGCTGGTTCTCACTGCCTCCTGGAACCCTTTCAAATGCCCCAGACAATTTGGCCCTCTCTGCTTTGCTGCGGACTCCATCCTCAAAAGCAGCTGTTTTCGCTTTCGGCAGCCTCCGGAGCAAAAAAGACAAACGTCCAGCTTTTGCTGCCACAGCAAAGGTGCCAGCGGGGAAAAGTAATGCTGGTTCTCACTGCCTCCTGGAACCCTTTCAAATGCCCCAGACAATTTGGCCCTCTCTGCTTTCCTGCGGACTCTATCCTCAAAAGCGCCTTTTTTCACTTTCGGCGCCCTCCGGTGGTAAAAAGACAAACGTCCAGCTTTTGCTGCCGCAGCAAAGGTGCCAGCGGGGAAAAGTAATGCTGGTCCTCACTGCCTCCTGGAACCTCTTTAAATGCCAAAGACAATTTGGCCCTCTCTGCTTTCCTGCGGACTCCATCATCAAAAGCACCTGTTTTCGCTTTCGGCAGCCTCCGGAGCAAAAAAGACAAACGTCCAGCTTTTGCTGCCACAGCAAAGGTGCCAGCGGGGAAAAGTAATGCTGGTTCTCACTGCCTCCTGGAACCCTTTCAAATGCCACAGACAATTTGGCCCTCTCTGCTTTCCTGCGGACTCCATCCTCAAAAGCACCTGTTTTCGCTTTCGGCAGCCTCCGGAGCAAAAAAGACAAACGTCCAGCTTTTGCTGCCACAGCAAAGGTGCCAGCGTGGAAAACTAATGCTGGTTCTCACTGCCTCCTGGAACCCTTTCAAATGCCCCAGACAATTTGGCCCTCTCTGCTTTCCTGCGGACTCCATCCTCAAAAGCGCCTATTTTCGCTTTCGGCAGCCTCCGGAGCAAAAAAGACAAACGTCCAGCTTTTGCTGCCACAGCAAAGGTGCCAGCGGGGAAAAGTAATGCTGGTTCTCACTGCCTCCTGGAACCCTTTCAAATGCCACAGACAATTTGGCCCTCTCTGCTTTCCTGCAGACTCCATCCTCAAAAGCAGCTGTTTTCGCTTTCGGCAGCCTCCGGAGCAAAAAAGACAAACGTCCAGCTTTTGCTGCCACAGCAAAGGTGCCAGCGGGGAAAAGTAATGCTGGTTCTCACTGCCTCCTGGAACCCTTTCAAATGCCCCAGACAATTTGGCCTTCTCTGCTTTCCTGCGGACTCTATCCTCAAAAGCGCCTTTTTTCACTTTCGGCGCCCTCCGGTGGTAAAAAGACAAACGTCCAGCTTTTGCTGCCGCAGCAAAGGTGCCAGCGGGGAAAAGTAATGCTGGTCCTCACTGCCTCCTGGAACCTCTTTAAATGCCAAAGACAATTTGGCCCTCTCTGCTTTCCTGCGGACTCCATCATCAAAAGCACCTGTTTTCGCTTTCGGCAGCCTCCGGAGCAAAAAAGACAAACGTCCAGCTTTTGCTGCCACAGCAAAGGTGCCAGCGGGGAAAAGTAATGCTGGTTCTCACTGCTTCCTGGAACCCTTTCAAATGCCACAGACAATTTGGCCCTCTCTGCTTTCCTGCGGACTCCATCCTCAAAAGAACCTATTTTCGCTTTCGGCAGCCTCCGGAGCAAAAAAGACAAACGTCCAGCTTTTGCTGCCGCAGCAAAGGTGCCAGCGGGGAAAAGTAATGCTGGTCCTCACTGCCTCCTGGAACCCTTTCAAATGCCACAGACAATTTGGCCCTCTCTGCTTTCCTGCGGACTCCATCCTCAAAAGCACCTGTTTTCGCTTTCGGCAGCCTCCGGAGCAAAAAAGACAAACGTCCAGCTTTTGCTGCCACAGCAAAGGTGCCAGCGGGGAAAAGTAATGCTGGTTCTCACTGCCTCCTGGAACCCTTTCAAATGCCCCAGACAATTTGGCCCTCTCTGCTTTCCTGCGGACTCCATCCTCAAAAGCACCTGTTTTCGCTTTCGGCAGCCTCCGGAGCAAAAAAGACAAATGTCCAGCTTTTGCTGCCACAGCAAAGGTGCCAGCGGGGAAAAGTAATGCTGGTTCTCACTGCCTCCTGGAACCCTTTCAAATGCCCCAGACAATTTGGCCCTCTCTGCTTTCCTGCGGACTCTATCCTCAAAAGTGCCTTTTTTCACTTTCGGCGCCCTCCGGTGGTAAAAAGACAAACGTCCAGCTTTTGCTGCCGCAGCAAAGGTGCCAGCGGGGAAAAGTAATGCTGGTCCTCACTGCCTCCTGGAACCTCTTTAAATGCCAAAGACAATTTGGCCCTCTCTGCTTTCCTGCGGACTCCATCATCAAAAGCACCTGTTTTCGCTTTCGGCAGCCTCCGGAGCAAAAAAGACAAACGTCCAGCTTTTGCTGCCACAGCAAAGGTGCCAGCGGGGAAAAGTAATGCTGGTTCTCACTGCCTCCTGGAACCCTTTCAAATGCCCCAGACAATTTGGCCCTCTCTGCTTTCCTGCGGACTCCATCCTCAAAAGAACCTATTTTCGCTTTCGGCAGCCTCCGGAGCAAAAAAGACAAACGTCCAGCTTTTGCTGCCACAGCAAAGGTGCCAGCGGGGAAAAGTAATGCTGGTTCTCACTGCCTCCTGGAACCCTTTCAAATGCCACAGACAATTTGGCCCTCTCTGCTTTTCTGCGGACTCCATCCTCAAAAGAACCTATTTTCGCTTTCGGCAGCCTCCGGAGCAAAAAAGACAAACGTCCAGCTTTTGCTGCCACAGCAAAGGTGCCAGCGGGGAAAAGTAATGCTGGTTCTCACTGCCTCCTGGAACCCTTTCAAATGCCCCAGACAATTTGGCCCTCTCTGCTTTCCTGCAGACTCCATCCTCAAAAGCACCTGTTTTCGCTTTCGGCAGCCTCCAGAGCAAAAAAGACAAACGTCCAGCTTTTGCTGCCACAGCAAAGGTGCCAGCGGGGAAAAGTAATGCTGGTTCTCACTGCCTCCTGGAACCCTTTCAAATGCCACAGACAATTTGGCCCTCTCTGCTTTCCTGCGGACTCCATCCTCAAAAGCACCTGTTTTCGCTTTCGGCAGCCTCCGGAGCAAAAAAGACAAACGTCCAGCTTTTGCTGCCACAGCAAAGGTGCCAGCGGGGAAAAGTAATGCTGGTTCTCACTGCCTCCTGGAACCCTTTCAAATGTCACAGACAATTTGGCCCTCTCTGCTTTGCTGCGGACTCCATCCTCAAAAGCAGCTGTTTTCGCTTTCGGCAGCCTCCGGAGCAAAAAAGACAAACGTCCAGCTTTTGCTGCCACAGCAAAGGTGCCAGCGGGGAAAAGTAATGCTGGTTCTCACTGCCTCCTGGAACCCTTTCAAATGCCCCAGACAATTTGGCCCTCTCTGCTTTCCTGCAGACTCTATCCTCAAAAGCGCCTTTTTTCACTTTCGGCGCCCTCCGGTGGTAAAACGACAAACGTCCAGCTTTTGCTGCCGCAGCAAAGGTGCCAGCGGGGAAAAGTAATGCTGGTCCTCACTGCCTCCTGGAACCTCTTTAAATGCCAAAGACAATTTGGCCCTCTCTGCTTTCCTGCGGACTCCATCATCAAAAGCACCTGTTTTCGCTTTCGGCAGCCTCCGGAGCAAAAAAGACAAACGTCCAGCTTTTGCTGCCACAGCAAAGGTGCCAGCGGGAAAAAGTAATGCTGGTTCTCACTGCCTCTTGGAACCCTTTCAAATGCCACAGACAATTTGGCCCTCTCTGCTTTCCTGCGGACTCCATCCTCAAAAGAACCTATTTTCGCTTTCGGCAGCCTCCGGAGCAAAAAAGACAAACGTCCAGCTTTTGCTGCCACAGCAAAGGTGCCAGCGTGGAAAAGTAATGCTGGTTCTCACTGCCTCCTGGAACCCTTTCAAATGCCACAGACAATTTGGCCCTCTCTGCTTTCCTGCGGACTCCATCCTCAAAAGCACCTGTTTTCGCTTTCGGCAGCCTCCGGAGCAAAAAAGACAAACGTCCAGCTTTTGCTGCCACAGCAAAGGTGCCAGCGGGGAAAAGTAATGCTGGTTCTCACTGTCTCCTGGAACCCTTTCAAATGTCACAATTTGGCCCTCTCTGCTTTGCTGCGGACTCCATCCTCAAAAGCACCTGTTTTCGCTTTCGGCAGCCTCCGGAGCAAAAAAGACAAACGTCCAGCTTTTGCTGCCACAGCAAAGGTGCCAGCGGGGAAAAGTAATGCTGGTTCTCACTGCCTCCTGGAACCCTTTCAAATGCCCCAGACAATTTGGCCCTCTCTGCTTTCCTGCGGACTCTATCCTCAAAAGCGCCTTTTTTCACTTTCGGCGCCCTCCGGTGGTAAAAAGACAAACGTCCAGCTTTTGCTGCCGCAGCAAAGGTGCCAGCGGGGAAAAGTAATGCTGGTCCTCACTGCCTCCTGGAACCTCTTTAAATGCCAAAGACAATTTGGCCCTCTCTGCTTTCCTGCGGACTCCATCATCAAAAGCACCTGTTTTCGCTTTCGGCAGCCTCCGGAACAAAAAAGACAAACGTCCAGCTTTTGCTGCCACAGCAAAGGTGCCAGCGGGGAAAAGTAATGCTGGTTCTCACTGCCTCCTGGAACCCTTTCAAATGCCACAGACAATTTGGCCCTCTCTGCTTTCCTGCGGACTCCATCCTCAAAAGCACCTGTTTTCGCTTTCGGCAGCCTCCGGAGCAAAAAAGACAAACGTCCAGCTTTTGCTGCCACAACAAAGGTGCCAGCGGGGAAAAGTAATGCTGGTTCTCACTGCCTCCTGGAACCCTTTCAAATGCCCCAGACAATTTGGCCCTCTCTGCTTTCCTGCGGACTCCATCCTCAAAAGCACCTGTTTTCGCTTTCGGCAGCCTCCGGAGCAAAAAAGACAAACGTCCAGCTTTTGCTGCCACAGCAAAGGTGCCAGCGGGGAAAAGTAATGCTGGTTCTCACTGCCTCCTGGAACCCTTTCAAATGCCCCAGACAATTTGGCCCTCTCTGCTTTCCTGCAGACTCTATCCTCAAAAGCGCCTTTTTTCACTTTCGGCGCCCTCCGGTGGTAAAAAGACAAACGTCCAGCTTTTGCTGCCGCAGCAAAGGTGCCAGCGGGGAAAAGTAATGCTGGTCCTCACTGCCTCCTGGAACCTCTTTAAATGCCAAAGACAATTTGGCCCTCTCTGCTTTCCTGCGGACTCCATCATCAAAAGCACCTGTTTTCGCTTTCGGCAGCCTCCGGAGCAAAAAAGACAAACGTCCAGCTTTTGCTGCCACAGCAAAGGTGCCAGCGGGGAAAAGTAATGCTGGTTCTCACTGCCTCCTGGAACCCTTTCAAATGCCACAGACAATTTGGCCCTCTCTGCTTTCCTGCGGACTCCATCCTCAAAAGAACCTATTTTCGCTTTCGGCAGCCTCCGGAGCAAAAAAGACAAACGTCCAGCTTTTGCTGCCACAGCAAAGGTGCCAGCGTGGAAAAGTAATGCTGGTTCTCACTGCCTCCTGGAACCCTTTCAAATGCCACAGACAATTTGGCCCTCTCTGCTTTCCTGCGGACTCCATCCTCAAAAGCACCTGTTTTCGCTTTCGGCAGCCTCCGGAGCAAAAAAGACAAACGTCCAGCTTTTGCTGCCACAGCAAAGGTGCCAGCGGGGAAAAGTAATGCTGGTTCTCACTGCCTCCTGGAACCCTTTCAAATGTCACAATTTGGCCCTCTCTGCTTTGCTGCGGACTTCATCCTCAAAAGCACCTGTTTTCGCTTTCGGCAGCCTCCGGAGCAAAAAAGACAAACGTCCAGCTTTTGCTGCCACAGCAAAGGTGCCAGCGGGGAAAAGTAATGCTGGTTCTCACTGCCTCCTGGAACCCTTTCAAATGCCCCAGACAATTTGGCCCTCTCTGCTTTCCTGCGGACTCTATCCTCAAAAGCGCCTTTTTTCACTTTCGGCGCCCTCCGGTGGTAAAAAGACAAACGTCCAGCTTTTGCTGCCGCAGCAAAGGTGCCAGCGGGGAAAAGTAATGCTGGTCCTCACTGCCTCCTGGAACCTCTTTAAATGCCAAAGACAATTTGGCCCTCTCTGCTTTCCTGCGGACTCCATCCTCAAAAGCACCTGTTTTCGCTTTCGGCAGCCTCCGGAGCAAAAAAGACAAACGTCCAGCTTTTGCTGCCACAGCAAAGGTGCCAGCGGGGAAAAGTAATGCTGGTTCTCACTGCCTCCTGGAACCCTTTCAAATGCCACAGACAATTTGGCCCTCTCTGCTTTCCTGCGGACTCCATCCTCAAAAGCACCTGTTTTCGCTTTCGGCAGCCTCCGGAGCAAAAAAGACAAACGTCCAGCTTTTGCTGCCACAACAAAGGTGCCAGCGGGGAAAAGTAATGCTGGTTCTCACTGCCTCCTGGAACCCTTTCAAATGCCCCAGACAATTTGGCCCTCTCTGCTTTCCTGCGGACTCCATCCTCAAAAGCACCTGTTTTCGCTTTCGGCAGCCTCCGGAGCAAAAAAGACAAACGTCCAGCTTTTGCTGCCACAGCAAAGGTGCCAGCGGGGAAAAGTAATGCTGGTTCTCACTGCCTCCTGGAACCCTTTCAAATGCCCCAGACAATTTGGCCCTCTCTGCTTTCCTGCGGACTCTATCCTCAAAAGCGCCTTTTTTCACTTTCGGCGCCCTCCGGTGGTAAAAAGACAAACGTCCAGCTTTTGCTGCCGCAGCAAAGGTGCCAGCGGGGAAAAGTAATGCTGGTCCTCACTGCCTCCTGGAACCTCTTTAAATGCCAAAGACAATTTGGCCCTCTCTGCTTTCCTGCGGACTCCATCCTCAAAAGCACCTGTTTTCGCTTTCGGCAGCCTCCGGAGCAAAAAAGACAAACGTCCAGCTTTTGCTGCCACAGCAAAGGTGCCAGCGGGGAAAAGTAATGCTGGTTCTCACTGCCTCCTGGAACCCTTTCAAATGCCACAGACAATTTGGCCCTCTCTGCTTTCCTGCGGACTCCATCCTCAAAAGAACCTATTTTCGCTTTCGGCAGCCTCCGGAGCAAAAAAGACAAACGTCCAGCTTTTGCTGCCACAGCAAAGGTGCCAGCAGGGAAAAGTAATGCTCGTTCTCACTGCCTCCTGGAACCCTTTCAAATGCCACAGACAATTTGGCCCTCTCTGCTTTCCTGCGGACTCCATCCTCAAAAGCACCTGTTTTCGGTTTTGGCAACCTCCGGAGCAAAAAAGACAAACGTCCAGCTTTTGCTGCCACAGCAAAGGTGCCAGCGGGGAAAAGTAATGCTGGTTCTCACTGCCTCCTGGAACCCTTTCAAATGCCACAGACAATTTGGCCCTCTCTGCTTTCCTGCGGACTCCATCCTCAAAAGCAGCTGTTTTCGCTTTCGGCAGCCTCCGGAGCAAAAAAGACAAATGTCCAGCTTTTGCTGCCACAGCAAAGGTGCCAGCGGGGAAAAGTAATGCTGGTTCTCACTGCCTCCTGGAACCCTTTCAAATGCCACAGACAATTTGGCCCTCTCTGCTTTCCTGCGGACTCCATCCTCAAAAGCACCTGTTTTCGCTTTCGGCAGCCTCCGGAGCAAAAAAGACAAACGTCCAGCTTTTGCTGCCACAACAAAGGTGCCAGCGGGGAAAAGTAATGCTGGTTCTCACTGCCTCCTGGAACCCTTTCAAATGCCCCAGACAATTTGGCCCTCTCTGCTTTCCTGCGGACTCCATCCTCAAAAGCACCTGTTTTCGCTTTCGGCAGCCTCCGGAGCAAAAAAGACAAACGTCCAGCTTTTGCTGCCACAGCAAAGGTGCCAGCGGGGAAAAGTAATGCTGGTTCTCACTGCCTCCTGGAACCCTTTCAAATGCCCCAGACAATTTGGCCCTCTCTGCTTTCCTGCGGACTCTATCCTCAAAAGCGCCTTTTTTCACTTTCGGCGCCCTCCGGTGGTAAAAAGACAAACGTCCAGCTTTTGCTGCCGCAGCAAAGGTGCCAGCGGGGAAAAGTAATGCTGGTCCTCACTGCCTCCTGGAACCTCTTTAAATGCCAAAGACAATTTGGCCCTCTCTGCTTTCCTGCGGACTCCATCATCAAAAGCACCTGTTTTCGCTTTCGGCAGCCTCCGGAGCAAAAAAGACAAACGTCCAGCTTTTGCTGCCACAGCAAAGGTGCCAGCGGGGAAAAGTAATGCTGGTTCTCACTGCCTCCTGGAACCCTTTCAAATGCCACAGACAATTTGGCCCTCTCTGCTTTCCTGCGGACTCCATCCTCAAAAGAACCTATTTTCGCTTTCGGCAGCCTCCGGAGCAAAAAAGACAAACGTCCAGCTTTTGCTGCCACAGCAAAGGTGCCAGCGTGGAAAAGTAATGCTGGTTCTCACTGCCTCCTGGAACCCTTTCAAATGCCACAGACAATTTGGCCCTCTCTGCTTTCCTGCGGACTCCATCCTCAAAAGCACCTGTTTTCGCTTTCGGCAGCCTCCGGAGCAAAAAAGACAAACGTCCAGCTTTTGCTGCCACAACAAAGGTGCCAGCGGGGAAAAGTAATGCTGGTTCTCACTGCCTCCTGGAACCCTTTCAAATGCCCCAGACAATTTGGCCCTCTCTGCTTTCCTGCGGACTCCATCCTCAAAAGCACCTGTTTTCGCTTTCGGCAGCCTCCGGAGCAAAAAAGACAAACGTCCAGCTTTTGCTGCCACAGCAAAGGTGCCAGCGGGGAAAAGTAATGCTGGTTCTCACTGCCTCCTGGAACCCTTTCAAATGTCACAATTTTGCCCTCTCTGCTTTGCTGCGGACTCCATCCTCAAAAGCACCTGTTTTCGCTTTCGGCAGCCTCCGGAGCAAAAAAGACAAACGTCCAGCTTTTGCTGCCACAGCAAAGGTGCCAGCGGGGAAAAGTAATGCTGGTTCTCACTGCCTCCTGGAACCCTTTCAAATGCCCCAGACAATTTGGCCCTCTCTGCTTTCCTGCGGACTCTATCCTCAAAAGCGCCTTTTTTCACTTTCGGCGCCCTCCGGTGGTAAAAAGACAAACGTCCAGCTTTTGCTGCCGCAGCAAAGGTGCCAGCGGGGAAAAGTAATGCTGGTCCTCACTGCCTCCTGGAACCTCTTTAAATGCCAAAGACAATTTGGCCCTCTCTGCTTTCCTGCGGACTCCATCATCAAAAGCACCTGTTTTCGCTTTCGGCAGCCTCCGGAGCAAAAAAGACAAACGTCCAGCTTTTGCTGCCACAGCAAAGGTGCCAGCGTGGAAAAGTAATGCTGGTTCTCACTGCCTCCTGGAACCCTTTCAAATGCCACAGACAATTTGGCCCTCTCTGCTTTCCTGCGGACTCCATCCTCAAAAGCACCTGTTTTCGCTTTCGGCAGCCTCCGGAGCAAAAAAGACAAACGTCCAGCTTTTGCTGCCACAACAAAGGTGCCAGCGGGGAAAAGTAATGCTGGTTCTCACTGCCTCCTGGAACCCTTTCAAATGCCACAGACAATTTGGCCCTCTCTGCTTTCCTGCGGACTCCATCCTCAAAAGCACCTGTTTTCGCTTTCGGCAGCCTCCGGAGCAAAAAAGACAAACGTCCAGCTTTTGCTGCCACAGCAAAGGTGCCAGCGGGGAAAAGTAATGCTGGTTCTCACTGCCTCCTGGAACCCTTTCAAATGCCCCAGACAATTTGGCCCTCTCTGCTTTCCTGCGGACTCTATCCTCAAAAGCGCCTTTTTTCACTTTCGGCGCCCTCCGGTGGTAAAAAGACAAACGTCCAGCTTTTGCTGCCGCAGCAAAGGTGCCAGCGGGGAAAAGTAATGCTGGTCCTCACTGCCTCCTGGAACCTCTTTAAATGCCAAAGACAATTTGGCCCTCTCTGCTTTCCTGCGGACTCCATCATCAAAAGCACCTGTTTTCGCTTTCGGCAGCCTCCGGAGCAAAAAAGACAAACGTCCAGCTTTTGCTGCCACAGCAAAGGTGCCAGCGTGGAAAAGTAATGCTGGTTCTCACTGCCTCCTGGAACCCTTTCAAATGCCACAGACAATTTGGCCCTCTCTGCTTTCCTGCGGACTCCATCCTCAAAAGCACCTGTTTTCGCTTTCGGCAGCCTCCGGAGCAAAAAAGACAAACGTCCAGCTTTTGCTGCCACAACAAAGGTGCCAGCGGGGAAAAGTAATGCTGGTTCTCACTGCCTCCTGGAACCCTTTCAAATGCCACAGACAATTTGGCCCTCTCTGCTTTCCTGCGGACTCCATCCTCAAAAGCACCTGTTTTCGCTTTCGGCAGCCTCCGGAGCAAAAAAGACAAACGTCCAGCTTTTGCTGCCACAGCAAAGGTGCCAGCGGGGAAAAGTAATGCTGGTTCTCACTGCCTCCTGGAACCCTTTCAAATGTCACAATTTGGCCCTCTCTGCTTTGCTGCGGACTCCATCCTCAAAAGCACCTGTTTTCGCTTTCGGCAGCCTCCGGAGCAAAAAAGACAAACGTCCAGCTTTTGCTGCCACAGCAAAGGTGCCAGCGGGGAAAAGTAATGCTGGTTCTCACTGCCTCCTGGAACCCTTTCAAATGCCCCAGACAATTTGGCCCTCTCTGCTTTCCTGCGGACTCTATCCTCAAAAGCGCCTTTTTTCACTTTCGGCGCCCTCCGGTGGTAAAAAGACAAACGTCCAGCTTTTGCTGCCGCAGCAAAGGTGCCAGCGGGGAAAAGTAATGCTGGTCCTCACTGCCTCCTGGAACCTCTTTAAATGCCAAAGACAATTTGGCCCTCTCTGCTTTCCTGCGGACTCCATCATCAAAAGCACCTGTTTTCGCTTTCGGCAGCCTCCGGAGCAAAAAAGACAAACGTCCAGCTTTTGCTGCCACAACAAAGGTGCCAGCGGGGAAAAGTAATGCTGGTTCTCACTGCCTCCTGGAACCCTTTCAAATGCCACAGACAATTTGGCCCTCTCTGCTTTCCTGCGGACTCCATCCTCAAAAGCACCTGTTTTCGGTTTTGGCAACCTCCGGAGCAAAAAAGACAAACGTCCAGCTTTTGCTGCCACAGCAAAGGTGCCAGCGGGGAAAAGTAATGCTGGTTCTCACTGCCTCCTGGAACCCTTTCAAATGCCCCAGACAATTTGGCCCTCTCTGCTTTCCTGCGGACTCCATCCTCAAAAGCACCTGTTTTCGCTTTTGGCGCCCTCCGGAGCAAAAAAGACAAATGTCCAGCTTTTGCTGCCACAGCAAAGGTGCCAGCGGGGAAAAGTAATGCTGGTTCTCACTGCCTCCTGGAACCCTTTCAAATGCCCCAGACAATTTGGCCCTCTCTGCTTTCCTGCGGACTCCATCCTCAAAAGCACCTGTTTTCGCTTTCGGCAGCCTCCGGAGCAAAAAAGACAAACGTCCAGCTTTTGCTGCCACAACAAAGGTGCCAGCGGGGAAAAGTAATGCTGGTTCTCACTGCCTCCTGGAACCCTTTCAAATGCCCCAGACAATTTGGCCCTCTCTGCTTTCCTGCGGACTCCATCCTCAAAAGCACCTGTTTTCGCTTTCGGCAGCCTCCGGAGCAAAAAAGACAAACGTCCAGCTTTTGCTGCCACAGCAAAGGTGCCAGCGGGGAAAAGTAATGCTGGTTCTCACTGCCTCCTGGAACCCTTTCAAATGTCACAGACAATTTGGCCCTCTCTGCTTTGCTGCGGACTCCATCCTCAAAAGCAGCTGTTTTCGCTTTCGGCGCCCTCCGGAGCAAAAAAGACAAACGTCCAGCTTTTGCTGCCACAGCAAAGGTGCCAGCGGGGAAAAGTAATGCTGGTTCTCACTGCCTCCTGGAACCCTTTCAAATGCCCCAGACAATTTGGCCCTCTCTGCTTTCCTGCGGACTCTATCCTCAAAAGCGCCTTTTTTCACTTTCGGCGCCCTCCGGAGCAAAAAAGACAAACGTCCAGCTTTTGCTGCCACAGCAAAGGTGCCAGCGGGGAAAAGTAATGCTGGTCCTCACTGCCTCCTGGAACCTCTTTAAATGCCAAAGACAATTTGGCCCTCTCTGCTTTCCTGCGGACTCCATCATCAAAAGCACCTGTTTTCGCTTTCGGCAGCCTCCGGAGCAAAAAAGACAAACGTCCAGCTTTTGCTGCCACAGCAAAGGTGCCAGCGGGGAAAAGTAATGCTGGTTCTCACTGCCTCCTGGAACCCTTTCAAATGCCCCAGACAATTTGGCCCTCTCTGCTTTCCTGCGGACTCCATCCTCAAAAGCACCTGTTTTCGCTTTCGGCAGCCTCCGGAGCAAAAAAGACAAACGTCCAGCTTTTGCTGCCACAACAAAGGTGCCAGCGGGGAAAAGTAATGCTGGTTCTCACTGCCTCCTGGAACCCTTTCAAATGCCCCAGACAATTTGGCCCTCTCTGCTTTCCTGCGGACTCCATCCTCAAAAGCACCTGTTTTCGCTTTCGGCAGCCTCCGGAGCAAAAAAGACAAACGTCCAGCTTTTGCTGCCACAGCAAAGGTGCCAGCGGGGAAAAGTAATGCTGGTTCTCACTGCCTCCTGGAACCCTTTCAAATGTCACAGACAATTTGGCCCTCTCTGCTTTGCTGCGGACTCCATCCTCAAAAGCAGCTGTTTTCGCTTTCGGCAGACTCCGGAGCAAAAAAGACAAACGTCCAGCTTTTGCTGCCACAGCAAAGGTGCCAGCGGGGAAAAGTAATGCTGGTTCTCACTGCCTCCTGGAACCCTTTCAAATGCCACAGACAATTTGGCCCTCTCTGCTTTGCTGCGGACTCCATCCTCAAAAGCAGCTGTTTTCGCTTTCGGCAGCCTCCGGAGCAAAAAAGACAAACGTCCAGCTTTTGCTGCCACAACAAAGGTGCCAGCGGGGAAAAGTAATGCTGGTTCTCACTGCCTCCTGGAACCCTTTCAAATGCCCCAGACAATTTGGCCCTCTCTGCTTTCCTGCGGACTCCATCCTCAAAAGCACCTGTTTTCGCTTTCGGCAGCCTCCGGAGCAAAAAAGACAAACGTCCAGCTTTTGCTGCCACAGCAAAGGTGCCAGCGGGGAAAAGTAATGCTGGTTCTCACTGCCTCCTGGAACCCTTTCAAATGTCACAGACAATTTGGCCCTCTCTGCTTTGCTGCGGACTCCATCCTCAAAAGCAGCTGTTTTCGCTTTCGGCAGACTCCGGAGCAAAAAAGACAAACGTCCAGCTTTTGCTGCCACAGCAAAGGTGCCAGCGGGGAAAAGTAATGCTGGTTCTCACTGCCTCCTGGAACCCTTTCAAATGCCCCAGACAATTTGGCCCTCTCTGCTTTCCTGCGGACTCTATCCTCAAAAGCGCCTTTTTTCACTTTCGGCGCCCTCCGGTGGTAAAAAGACAAACGTCCAGCTTCTGCTGCCGCAGCAAAGGTGCCAGCGGGGAAAAGTAATGCTGGTCCTCACTGCCTCCTGGAATCTCTTTAAATGCCAAAGACAATTTGGCCCTCTCTGCTTTCCTGCGGACTCCATCCTCAAAAGCACCTGTTTTCGCTTTCGGCAGCCTCCGGAGCAAAAAAGACAAACGTCCAGCTTTTGCTGCCACAGCAAAGGTGCCAGCGGGGAAAAGTAATGCTGGTTCTCACTGCCTCCTGGAACCCTTTCAAATGCCCCAGACAATTTGGCCCTCTCTGCTTTCCTGCGGACTCCATCCTCAAAAGCACCTGTTTTCGCTTTCGGCAGCCTCCGGAGCAAAAAAGACAAACGTCCAGCTTTTGCTGCCACAGCAAAGGTGCCAGCGGGGAAAAGTAATGCTGGTTCTCACTGCCTCCTGGAACCCTTTCAAATGCCCCAGACAATTTGGCCCTCTCTGCTTTCCTGCGGACTCCATCCTCAAAAGCACCTATTTTTGCTTTCGGCAACCTCCGGAGCAAAAAAGACAAACGTCCAGCTTTTGCTGCCACAGCAAAGGTGCCAGCGGGGAAAAGTAATGCTGGTTCTCACTGCCTCCTGGAACCCTTTCAAATGCCACAGACAATTTGGCCCTCTCTGCTTTCCTGCGGACTCCATCCTCAAAAGCACCTATTTTCGCTTTCGGCAGCCTCCGGAGCAAAAAAGACAAACGTCCAGCTTTTGCTGCCACAGCAAAGGTGCCAGCGGGGAAAAGTAATGCTGGTTCTCACTGCCTCCTGGAACCCTTTCAAATGCCCCAGACAATTTGGCCCTCTAAGCTTTCCTGCGGACTCTATCCTCAAAAGCGCCTTTTTTCACTTTCGGCGCCCTCCGGTGGTAAAAAGACAAACGTCCAGCTTTTGCTGCCGCAGCAAAGGTGCCAGCGGGGAAAAGTAATGCTGGTCCTCACTGCCTCCTGGAATCTCTTTAAATGCCAAAGACAATTTGGCCCTCTCTGCTTTCCTGCGGACACCATCATCAAAAGCACCTGTTTTCGCTTTCGGCAGCCTCCGGAGCAAAAAAGACAAACGTCCAGCTTTTGCTGCCACAGCAAAGGTGCCAGCGGGGAAAAGTAATGCTGGTTCTCACTGCCTCCTGGAACCCTTTCAAATGCCACAGACAATTTGGCCCTCTCTGCTTTCCTGCGGACTCCATCCTCAAAAGAACCTATTTTCGCTTTCGGCAGCCTCCGGAGCAAAAAAGACAAACGTCCAGCTTTTGCTGCCACAGCAAAGGTGCCAGCAGGGAAAAGTAATGCTCGTTCTCACTGCCTCCTGGAACCCTTTCAAATGCCACAGACAATTTGGCCCTCTCTGCTTTCCTGCGGACTCCATCCTCAAAAGCACCTGTTTTCGGTTTTGGCAACCTCCGGAGCAAAAAAGACAAACGTCCAGCTTTTGCTGCCACAGCAAAGGTGCCAGCGGGGAAAAGTAATGCTGGTTCTCACTGCCTCCTGGAACCCTTTCAAATGCCCCAGACAATTTGGCCCTCTCTGCTTTCCTGCGGACTCCATCCTCAAAAGCACCTGTTTTCGCTTTCGGCAGCCTCCGGAGCAAAAAAGACAAATGTCCAGCTTTTGCTGCCACAGCAAAGGTGCCAGCGGGGAAAAGTAATGCTGGTTCTCACTGCCTCCTGGAACCCTTTCAAATGCCACAGACAATTTGGCCCTCTCTGCTTTCCTGCGGACTCCATCATCAAAAGCACCTGTTTTCGCTTTCGGCAGCCTCCGGAGCAAAAAAGACAAACGTCCAGCTTTTGCTGCCACAACAAAGGTGCCAGCGGGGAAAAGTAATGCTGGTTCTCACTGCCTCCTGGAACCCTTTCAAATGCCCCAGACAATTTGGCCCTCTCTGCTTTCCTGCGGACTCCATCCTCAAAAGCACCTGTTTTCGCTTTCGGCAGCCTCCGGAGCAAAAAAGACAAACGTCCAGCTTTTGCTGCCACAGCAAAGGTGCCAGCGGGGAAAAGTAATGCTGGTTCTCACTGCCTCCTGGAACCCTTTCAAATGCCCCAGACAATTTGGCCCTCTCTGCTTTCCTGCGGACTCTATCCTCAAAAGCGCCTTTTTTCACTTTCGGCGCCCTCCGGTGGTAAAAAGACAAACGTCCAGCTTTTGCTGCCGCAGCAAAGGTGCCAGCGGGGAAAAGTAATGCTGGTCCTCACTGCCTCCTGGAACCTCTTTAAATGCCAAAGACAATTTGGCCCTCTCTGCTTTGCTGCGGACTCCATCCTCAAAAGCACCTGTTTTCGCTTTCGGCAGCCTCCGGAGCAAAAAAGACAAACGTCCAGCTTTTGCTGCCACAGCAAAGGTGCCAGCGGGGAAAAGTAATGCTGGTTCTCACTGCCTCCTGGAACCCTTTCAAATGCCCCAGACAATTTGGCCCTCTCTGCTTTCCTGCGGACTCTATCCTCAAAAGCGCCTTTTTTCACTTTCGGCGCCCTCCGGTGGTAAAAAGACAAACGTCCAGCTTTTGCTGCCGCAGCAAAGGTGCCAGCGGGGAAAAGTAATGCTGGTCCTCACTGCCTCCTGGAACCTCTTTAAATGCCAAAGACAATTTGGCCCTCTCTGCTTTCCTGCGGACTCCATCATCAAAAGCACTTGTTTTCGCTTTCGGCAGCCTCCGGAGCAAAAAAGACAAACGTCCAGCTTTTGCTGCCACAGCAAAGGTGCCAGCGGGGAAAAGTAATGCTGGTTCTCACTGCCTCCTGGAACCCTTTCAAATGCCACAGACAATTTGGCCCTCTCTGCTTTCCTGCGGACTCCATCCTCAAAAGAACCTATTTTCGCTTTCGGCAGCCTCCGGAGCAAAAAAGACAAACGTCCAGCTTTTGCTGCCACAGCAAAGGTGCCAGCAGGGAAAAGTAATGCTCGTTCTCACTGCCTCCTGGAACCCTTTCAAATGCCACAGACAATTTGGCCCTCTCTGCTTTCCTGCGGACTCCATCCTCAAAAGCACCTGTTTTCGCTTTCGGCAGCCTCCGGAGCAAAAAAGACAAATGTCCAGCTTTTGCTGCCACAGCAAATGTGCCGGCGGGGAAAAGTAATGCTGGTTCTCACTGCCTCCTGGAACCCTTTCAAATGCCACAGACAATTTGGCCCTCTCTGCTTTCCTGCGGACTCCATCCTCAAAAGCACCTGTTTTCGCTTTCGGCAGCCTCCGGAGCAAAAAAGACAAACGTCCAGCTTTTGCTGCCACAACAAAGGTGCCAGCGGGGAAAAGTAATGCTGGTTCTCACTGCCTCCTGGAACCCTTTCAAATGCCCCAGACAATTTGGCCCTCTCTGCTTTCCTGCGGACTCCATCCTCAAAAGCAGCTGTTTTCGCTTTCGGCGCCCTCCGGAGCAAAAAAGACAAACGTCCAGCTTTTGCTGCCACAGCAAAGGTGCCAGCGGGGAAAAGTAATGCTGGTTCTCACTGCCTCCTGGAACCCTTTCAAATGCCCCAGACAATTTGGCCCTCTCTGCTTTCCTGCGGACTCTATCCTCAAAAGCGCCTTTTTTCACTTTCGGCGCCCTCCGGAGCAAAAAAGACCAACGTCCAGCTTTTGCTGCCACAGCAAAGGTGCCAGCGGGGAAAAGTAATGCTGGTCCTCACTGCCTCCTGGAACCTCTTTAAATGCCACAGACAATTTGGCCCTCTCTGCTTTCCTGTGGACTCCATCCTCAAAAGCACCTGTTTTCGGTTTTGGCAACCTCCGGAGCAAAAAAGACAAACGTCCAGCTTTTGCTGCCACAGCAAAGGTGCCAGCGGGGAAAAGTAATGCTGGTTCTCACTGCCTCCTGGAACCCTTTCAAATGCCCCAGACAATTTGGCCCTCTCTGCTTTCCTGCGGACTCCATCCTCAAAAGCACCTGTTTTCGCTTTCGGCAGCCTCCGGAGCAAAAAAGACAAATGTCCAGATTTTGCTGCCACAGCAAAGGTGCCGGCGGGGAAAAGTAATGCTGGTTCTCACTGCCTCCTGGAACCCTTTCAAATGCCACAGACAATTTGGCCCTCTCTGCTTTTCTGCGGACTCCATCCTCAAAAGCACCTGTTTTCGCTTTCGGCAGCCTCCGGAGCAAAAAAGACAAACGTCCAGCTTTTGCTGCCACAACAAAGGTGCCAGCGGGGAAAAGTAATGCTGGTTCTCACTGCCTCCTGGAACCCTTTCAAATGCCCCAGACAATTTGGCCCTCTCTGCTTTCCTGCGGACTCCATCCTCAAAAGCACCTGTTTTCGCTTTCGGCAGCCTCCGGAGCAAAAAAGACAAACGTCCAGCTTTTGCTGCCACAGCAAAGGTGCCAGCGGGGAAAAGTAATGCTGGTTCTCACTGCCTCCTGGAACCCTTTCAAATGCCCCAGACAATTTGGCCCTCTCTGCTTTCCTGCGGACTCTATCCTCAAAAACGCCTTTTTTCACTTTCGGCGCCCTCCGGTGGTAAAAAGACAAACGTCCAGCTTTTGCTGCCGCAGCAAAGGTGCCAGCGGGGAAAAGTAATGCTGGTCCTCACTGCCTCCTGGAACCTCTTTAAATGCCAAAGACAATTTGGCCCTCTCTGCTTTCCTGCGGACTCCATCATCAAAAGCACCTGTTTTCGCTTTCGGCAGCCTCCGGAGCAAAAAAGACAAACGTCCAGCTTTTGCTGCCACAGCAAAGGTGCCAGCGGGGAAAAGTAATGCTGGTTCTCACTGCCTCCTGGAACCCTTTCAAATGCCCCAGACAATTTGGCCCTCTCTGCTTTCCTGCGGACTCCATCCTCAAAAGAACCTATTTTCGCTTTCGGCAGCCTCCGGAGCAAAAAAGACAAACGTCCAGCTTTTGCTGCCACAGCAAAGGTGCCAGCGTGGAAAAGTAATGCTGGTTCTCACTGCCTCCTGGAACCCTTTCAAATGCCCCAGACAATTTGGCCCTCTCTGCTTTCCTGCGGACTCCATCCTCAAAAGCAGCTGTTTTCGCTTTCGGCAGCCTCCGGAGCAAAAAAGACAAACGTCCAGCTTTTGCTGCCACAACAAAGGTGCCAGCGGGGAAAAGTAATGCTCGTTCTCACTGCCTCCTGGAAACCCTTTCAAATGCCCCAGACAATTTGGCCCTCTCTGCTTTCCTGCGGACTCCATCCTCAAAAGCACCTGTTTTCGCTTTCGGCAGCCTCCGGAGCAAAAAAGACAAACGTCCAGCTTTTGCTGCCACAGCAAAGGTGCCAGCGGGGAAAAGTAATGCTGGTTCTCACTGCCTCCTGGAACCCTTTCAAATGTCACAATTTGGCCCTCTCTGCTTTGCTGCGGACTCCATCCTCAAAAGCACCTGTTTTCGCTTTCGGCAGCCTCCGGAGCAAAAAAGACAAACGTCCAGCTTTTGCTGCCACAGCAAAGGTGCCAGCGGGGAAAAGTAATGCTGGTTCTCACTGCCTCCTGGAACCCTTTCAAATGCCCCAGACAATTTGGCCCTCTCTGCTTTCCTGCGGACTCTATCCTCAAAAGCGCCTTTTTTCACTTTCGGCGCCCTCCGGTGGTAAAAAGACAAACGTCCAGCTTTTGCTGCCGCAGCAAAGGTGCCAGCGGGGAAAAGTAATGCTGGTCCTCACTGCCTCCTGGAACCTCTTTAAATGCCAAAGACAATTTGGCCCTCTCTGCTTTCCTGCGGACTCCATCATCAAAAGCACTTGTTTTCGCTTTCGGCAGCCTCCGGAGCAAAAAAGACAAACGTCCAGCTTTTGCTGCCACAGCAAAGGTGCCAGCGGGGAAAAGTAATGCTGGTTCTCACTGCCTCCTGGAACCCTTTCAAATGCCACAGACAATTTGGCCCTCTCTGCTTTCCTGCGGACTCCATCCTCAAAAGAACCTATTTTCGCTTTCGGCAGCCTCCGGAGCAAAAAAGACAAATGTCCAGCTTTTGCTGCCACAGCAAAGGTGCCAGCGGGGAAAAGTAATGCTGGTTCTCACTGCCTCCTGGAACCCTTTCAAATGCCACAGACAATTTGGCCCTCTCTGCTTTCCTGCGGACTCCATCCTCAAAAGCACCTGTTTTCGCTTTCGGCAGCCTCCGGAGCAAAAAAGACAAACGTCCAGCTTTTGCTGCCACAACAAAGGTGCCAGCGGGGAAAAGTAATGCTGGTTCTCACTGCCTCCTGGAACCCTTTCAAATGCCCCAGACAATTTGGCCCTCTCTGCTTTCCTGCGGACTCCATCCTCAAAAGCAGCTGTTTTCGCTTTCGGCGCCCTCCGGAGCAAAAAAGACAAACGTCCAGCTTTTGCTGCCACAGCAAAGGTGCCAGCGGGGAAAAGTAATGCTGGTTCTCACTGCCTCCTGGAACCCTTTCAAATGCCACAGACAATTTGGCCCTCTCTGCTTTCCTGCGGACTCCATCCTCAAAAGAACCTATTTTCGCTTTCGGCGCCCTCCGGAGCAAAAAAGACCAACGTCCAGCTTTTGCTGCCACAGCAAAGGTGCCAGCGGGGAAAAGTAATGCTGGTCCTCACTGCCTCTTGGAACCTCTTTAAATGCCAAAGACAATTTGGCCCTCTCTGCTTTCCTGCGGACTCCATCATCAAAAGCACCTGTTTTCGCTTTCGGCAGCCTCCGGAGCAAAAAAGACAAACGTCCAGCTTTTGCTGCCACAGCAAAGGTGCCAGCGGGGAAAAGTAATGCTGGTTCTCACTGCCTCCTGGAACCCTTTCAAATGCCACAGACAATTTGGCCCTCTCTGCTTTCCTGCGGACTCCATCCTCAAAAGAACCTATTTTCGCTTTCGGCAGCCTCCGGAGCAAAAAAGACAAACGTCCAGCTTTTGCTGCCACAGCAAAGGTGCCAGCAGGGAAAAGTAATGCTGGTTCTCACTGCCTCCTGGAACCCTTTCAAATGCCACAGACAATTTGGCCCTCTCTGCTTTCCTGCGGACTCCATCCTCAAAAGCACCTGTTTTCGCTTTCGGCAGCCTCCGGAGCAAAAAAGACAAACGTCCAGCTTTTGCTGCCACAGCAAAGGTGCCAGCGGGGAAAAGTAATGCTGGTTCTCACTGCCTCCTGGAACCCTTTCAAATGCCACAGACAATTTGGCCCTCTCTGCTTTCCTGCGGACTCTATCCTCAAAAGCGCCTTTTTTCACTTTCGGCGCCCTCCGGTGGTAAAAAGACAAACGTCCAGCTTTTGCTGCCGCAGCAAAGGTGCCAGCGGGGAAAAGTAATGCTGGTCCTCACTGCCTCCTGGAACCTCTTTAAATGCCAAAGACAATTTGGCCCTCTCTGCTTTCCTGCGGACTCCATCATCAAAAGCACCTGTTTTCGCTTTCGGCAGCCTCCGGAGCAAAAAAGACAAACGTCCACCTTTTGCTGCCACAGCAAAGGTGCCAGCGGGGAAAAGTAATGCTGGTTCTCACTGCCTCCTGGAACCCTTTCAAATGTCACAGACAATTTGGCCCTCTCTGCTTTCCTGCGGACTCCATCCTCAAAAGAACCTATTTTCGCTTTCGGCAGCCTCCGGAGCAAAAAAGACAAACGTCCAGCTTTTGCTGCCACAGCAAAGGTGCCAGCAGGGAAAAGTAATGCTCGTTCTCACTGCCTCCTGGAACCCTTTCAAATGCCACAGACAATTTGGCCCTCTCTGCTTTCCTGCGGACTCCATCCTCAAAAGCACCTGTTTTCGCTTTCGGCAACCTCCGGAGCAAAAAAGACAAACGTCCAGCTTTTGCTGCCACAGCAAAGGTGCCAGCGGGGAAAAGTAATGCTGGTTCTCACTGCCTCCTGGAACCCTTTCAAATGCCCCAGACAATTTGGCCCTCTCTGCTTTCCTGCGGACTCCATCATCAAAAGCACCTGTTTTCGCTTTCGGCAGCCTCCGGAGCAAAAAAGACAAATGTCCAGCTTTTGCTGCCACAGCAAAGGTGCCAGCGGGGAAAAGTAATGCTGGTTCTCACTGCCTCCTGGAACCCTTTCAAATGCCACAGACAATTTGGCCCTCTCTGCTTTCCTGCGGACTCCATCCTCAAAAGCACCTGTTTTCGCTTTCGGCAGCCTCCGGAGCAAAAAAGACAAACGTCCAGCTTTTGCTGCCACAACAAAGGTGCCAGCGGGGAAAAGTAATGCTGGTTCTCACTGCCTCCTGGAACCCTTTCAAATGCCACAGACAATTTGGCCCTCTCTGCTTTCCTGCGGACTCCATCCTCAAAAGCACCTGTTTTCGCTTTCGGCAGCCTCCGGAGCAAAAAAGACAAACGTCCAGCTTTTGCTGCCACAGCAAAGGTGCCAGCGGGGAAAAGTAATGCTGGTTCTCACTGCCTCCTGGAACCCTTTCAAATGCCCCAGACAATTTGGCCCTCTCTGCTTTCCTGCGGACTCTATCCTCAAAAGCGCCTTTTTTCACTTTCGGCGCCCTCCGGTGGTAAAAAGACAAACGTCCAGCTTTTGCTGCCGCAGCAAAGGTGCCAGCGGGGAAAAGTAATGCTGGTCCTCACTGCCTCCTGGAACCTCTTTAAATGCCAAAGACAATTTGGCCCTCTCTGCTTTCCTGCGGACTCCATCATCAAAAGCACCTGTTTTCGCTTTCGGCAGCCTCCGGAGCAAAAAAGACAAACGTCCAGCTTTTGCTGCCACAGCAAAGGTGCCAGCGGGGAAAAGTAATGCTGGTTCTCACTGCCTCCTGGAACCCTTTCAAATGCCCCAGACAATTTGGCCCTCTCTGCTTTCCTGCGGACTCCATCCTCAAAAGCACCTGTTTTCGCTTTCGGCAGCCTCCGGAGCAAAAAAGACAAACGTCCAGCTTTTGCTGCCACAACAAAGGTGCCAGCGGGGAAAAGTAATGCTGGTTCTCACTGCCTCCTGGAACCCTTTCAAATGCCCCAGACAATTTGGCCCTCTCTGCTTTCCTGCGGACTCCATCCTCAAAAGCACCTGTTTTCGCTTTCGGCAGCCTCCGGAGCAAAAAAGACAAACGTCCAGCTTTTGCTGCCACAGCAAAGGTGCCAGCGGGGAAAAGTAATGCTGGTTCTCACTGCCTCCTGGAACCCTTTCAAATGTCACAATTTGGCCCTCTCTGCTTTGCTGCGGACTCCATCCTCAAAAGCACCTGTTTTCGCTTTCGGCAGCCTCCGGAGCAAAAAAGACAAACGTCCAGCTTTTGCTGCCACAGCAAAGGTGCCAGCGGGGAAAAGTAATGCTGGTTCTCACTGCCTCCTGGAACCCTTTCAAATGCCCCAGACAATTTGGCCCTCTCTGCTTTCCTGCGGACTCTATCCTCAAAAGCGCCTTTTTTCACTTTCGGCGCCCTCCGGTGGTAAAAAGACAAACGTCCAGCTTTTGCTGCCGCAGCAAAGGTGCCAGCGGGGAAAAGTAATGCTGGTCCTCACTGCCTCCTGGAACCTCTTTAAATGCCAAAGACAATTTGGCCCTCTCTGCTTTCCTGCGGACTCCATCATCAAAAGCACCTGTTTTCGCTTTCGGCAGCCTCCGGAGCAAAAAAGACAAACGTCCAGCTTTTGCTGCCACAGCAAAGGTGCCAGCGGGGAAAAGTAATGCTGGTTCTCACTGCCTCCTGGAACCCTTTCAAATGCCACAGACAATTTGGCCCTCTCTGCTTTCCTGCGGACTCCATCCTCAAAAGAACCTATTTTCGCTTTCGGCAGCCTCCGGTGGTAAAAAGACAAACGTCCAGCTTTTGCTGCCACAGCAAAGGTGCCAGCAGGGAAAAGTAATGCTCGTTCTCACTGCCTCCTGGAACCCTTTCAAATGCCACAGACAATTTGGCCCTCTCTGCTTTCCTGCGGACTCCATCCTCAAAAGCACCTGTTTTCGCTTTCGGCAGCCTCCGGAGCAAAAAAGACAAATGTCCAGCTTTTGCTGCCACAGCAAAGGTGCCAGCGGGGAAAAGTAATGCTGGTTCTCACTGCCTCCTGGAACCCTTTCAAATGCCACAGACAATGTGGCCCTCTCTGCTTTCCTGCGGACTCCATCCTCAAAAGCACCTGTTTTCGCTTTCGGCAGCCTCCGGAGCAAAAAAGACAAACGTCCAGCTTTTGCTGCCACAGCAAAGGTGCCAGCGGGGAAAAGTAATGCTGGTTCTCACTGCCTCCTGGAACCCTTTCAAATGCCCCAGACAATTTGGCCCTCTCTGCTTTCCTGCGGACTCCATCCTCAAAAGCACCTGTTTTCGCTTTCGGCAGCCTCCGGAGCAAAAAAGACAAACGTCCAGCTTTTGCTGCCACAGCAAAGGTGCCAGCGGGGAAAAGTAATGCTGGTTCTCACTGCCTCCTGGAACCCTTTCAAATGTCACAGACAATTTGGCCCTCTCTGCTTTGCTGCGGACTCCATCCTCAAAAGCAGCTGTTTTCGCTTTCGGCGCCCTCCGGAGCAAAAAAGACAAACGTCCAGCTTTTGCTGCCACAGCAAAGGTGCCAGCGGGGAAAAGTAATGCTGGTTCTCACTGCCTCCTGGAACCCTTTCAAATGCCCCAGACAATTTGGCCCTCTCTGCTTTCCTGCGGACTCCATCCTCAAAAGCACCTGTTTTCGCTTTCGGCAGCCTCCGGAGCAAAAAAGACAAACGTCCAGCTTTTGCTGCCACAACAAAGGTGCCAGCGGGGAAAAGTAATGCTGGTTCTCACTGCCTCCTGGAACCCTTTCAAATGCCCCAGACAATTTGGCCCTCTCTGCTTTCCTGCGGACTCCATCCTCAAAAGCACCTGTTTTCGCTTTCGGCAGCCTCCGGAGCAAAAAAGACAAACGTCCAGCTTTTGCTGCCACAGCAAAGGTGCCAGCGGGGAAAAGTAATGCTGGTTCTCACTGCCTCCTGGAACCCTTTCAAATGTCACAGACAATTTGGCCCTCTCTGCTTTGCTGCGGACTCCATCCTCAAAAGCAGCTGTTTTCGCTTTCGGCGCCCTCCGGAGCAAAAAAGACAAACGTCCAGCTTTTGCTGCCACAGCAAAGGTGCCAGCGGGGAAAAGGTAATGCTGGTTCTCACTGCCTCCTGGAACCCTTTCAAATGCCCCAGACAATTTGGCCCTCTCTGCTTTCCTGCGGACTCTATCCTCAAAAGCGCCTTTTTTCACTTTCGGCGCCCTCCGGAGCAAAAAAGACAAACGTCCAGCTTTTGCTGCCACAGCAAAGGTGCCAGCGGGGAAAAGTAATGCTGGTCCTCACTGCCTCCTGGAACCTCTTTAAATGCCAAAGACAATTTGGCCCTCTCTGCTTTCCTGCGGACTCCATCATCAAAAGCACCTGTTTTCGCTTTCGGCAGCCTCCGGAGCAAAAAAGACAAACGTCCAGCTTTTGCTGCCACAGCAAAGGTGCCAGCGGGGAAAAGTAATGCTGGTTCTCACTGCCTCCTGGAAAACTTTCAAATGCCCCAGACAATTTGGCCCTCTCTGCTTTCCTGCGGACTCCATCCTCAAAAGCACCTGTTTTCGCTTTCGGCAGCCTACGGAGCAAAAAAGACAAACGTCCAGCTTTTGCTGCCACAGCAAAGGTGCCAGCGGGGAAAAGTAATGCTGGTTCTCACTGCCTCCTGGAACCCTTTCAAATGCCACAGACAATTTGGCCCTCTCTGCTTTCCTGCGGACTCCATCCTCAAAAGCACCTGTTTTCGCTTTCGGCAGCCTCCGGAGCAAAAAAGACAAACGTCCAGCTTTTGCTGCCACAACAAAGGTGCCAGCGGGGAAAAGTAATGCTGGTTCTCACTGCCTCCTGGAACCCTTTCAAATGCCCCAGACAATTTGGCCCTCTCTGCTTTCCTGCGGACTCCATCCTCAAAAGCACCTGTTTTCGCTTTCGGCAGCCTCCGGAGCAAAAAAGACAAACGTCCAGCTTTTGCTGCCACAGCAAAGGTGCCAGCGGGGAAAAGTAATGGTGGTTCTCACTGCCTCCTGGAACCCTTTCAAATGTCACAGACAATTTGGCCCTCTCTGCTTTGCTGCGGACTCCATCCTCAAAAGCAGCTGTTTTCGCTTTCGGCGCCCTCCGGAGCAAAAAAGACAAACGTCCAGCTTTTGCTGCCACAGCAAAGGTGCCAGCGGGGAAAAGTAATGCTGGTTCTCACTGCCTCCTGGAACCCTTTCAAATGCCCCAGACAATTTGGCCCTCTCTGCTTTCCTGCGGACTCTATCCTCAAAAGCGCCTTTTTTCACTTTCGGCGCCCTCCGGTGGTAAAAAGACAAACGTCCAGCTTTTGCTGCCGCAGCAAAGGTGCCAGCGGGGAAAAGTAATGCTGGTCCTCACTGCCTCCTGGAACCTCTTTAAATGCCAAAGACAATTTGGCCCTCTCTGCTTTCCTGCGGACTCCATCATCAAAAGCACCTGTTTTCGCTTTCGGCAGCCTCCGGAGCAAAAAAGACAAACGTCCAGCTTTTGCTGCCACAGCAAAGGTGCCAGCGGGGAAAAGTAATGCTGGTTCTCACTGCCTCCTGGAACCCTTTCAAATGCCACAGACAATTTGGCCCTCTCTGCTTTCCTGCGGACTCCATCCTCAAAAGAACCTATTTTCGCTTTCGGCAGCCTCCGGAGCAAAAAAGACAAACGTCCAGCTTTTGCTGCCACAGCAAAGGTGCCAGCAGGGAAAAGTAATGCTCGTTCTCACTGCCTCCTGGAACCCTTTCAAATGCCACAGACAATTTGGCCCTCTCTGCTTTCCTGCGGACTCCATCCTCAAAAGCACCTGTTTTCGCTTTCGGCAGCCTCCGGAGCAAAAAAGACAAATGTCCAGCTTTTGCTGCCACAGCAAAGGTGCCAGCGGGGAAAAGTAATGCTGGTTCTCACTGCCTCCTGGAACCCTTTCAAATGCCCCAGACAATGTGGCCCTCTCTGCTTTCCTGCGGACTCCATCCTCAAAAGCACCTGTTTTCGCTTTCGGCAGCCTCCGGAGCAAAAAAGACAAACGTCCAGCTTTTGCTGCCACAACAAAGGTGCCAGCGGGGAAAAGTAATGCTGGTTCTCACTGCCTCCTGGAACCCTTTCAAATGCCCCAGACAATTTGGCCCTCTCTGCTTTCCTGCGGACTCCATCCTCAAAAGCACCTGTTTTCGCTTTCGGCAGCCTCCGGAGCAAAAAAGACAAACGTCCAGCTTTTGCTGCCACAGCAAAGGTGCCAGCGGGGAAAAGTAATGCTGGTTCTCACTGCCTCCTGGAACCCTTTCAAATGTCACAGACAATTTGGCCCTCTCTGCTTTGCTGCGGACTCCATCCTCAAAAGCAGCTGTTTTCGCTTTCGGCGCCCTCCGGAGCAAAAAAGACAAACGTCCAGCTTTTGCTGCCACAGCAAAGGTGCCAGCGGGGAAAAGTAATGCTGGTTCTCACTGCCTCCTGGAACCCTTTCAAATGCCCCAGACAATTTGGCCCTCTCTGCTTTCCTGCGGACTCTATCCTCAAAAGCGCCTTTTTTCACTTTCGGCGCCCTCCGGAGCAAAAAAGACCAACGTCCAGCTTTTGCTGCCACAGCAAAGGTGCCAGCGGGGAAAAGTAATGCTGGTCCTCACTGCCTCCTGGAACCTCTTTAAATGCCAAAGACAATTTGGCCCTCTCTGCTTTCCTGCGGACTCCATCATCAAAAGCACCTGTTTTCGCTTTCGGCAGCCTCCGGAGCAAAAAAGACAAACGTCCAGCTTTTGCTGCCACAGCAAAGGTGCCAGCGGGGAAAAGTAATGCTGGTTCTCACTGCCTCCTGGAAAACTTTCAAATGCCCCAGACAATTTGGCCCTCTCTGCTTTCCTGCGGACTCCATCCTCAAAAGCACCTGTTTTCGCTTTCGGCAGCCTCCGGAGCAAAAAAGACAAACGTCCAGCTTTTGCTGCCACAGCAAAGGTGCCAGCGGGGAAAAGTAATGCTCGTTCTCACTGCCTCCTGGAACCCTTTCAAATGCCACAGACAATTTGGCCCTCTCTGCTTTCCTGCGGACTCCATCCTCAAAAGCACCTGTTTTCGCTTTCGGCAGCCTCCGGAGCAAAAAAGACAAATGTCCAGCTTTTGCTGCCACAGCAAAGGTGCCAGCGGGGAAAAGTAATGCTGGTTCTCACTGCCTCCTGGAACCCTTTCAAATGCCACAGACAATTTGGCCCTCTCTGCTTTCCTGCGGACTCCATCCTCAAAAGCACCTGTTTTCGCTTTCGGCAGCCTCCGGAGCAAAAAAGACAAACGTCCAGCTTTTGCTGCCACAACAAAGGTGCCAGCGGGGAAAAGTAATGCTGGTTCTCACTGCCTCCTGGAACCCTTTCAAATGCCCCAGACAATTTGGCCCTCTCTGCTTTCCTGCGGACTCCATCCTCAAAAGCACCTGTTTTCGCTTTCGGCAGCCTCCGGAGCAAAAAAGACAAACGTCCAGCTTTTGCTGCCACAGCAAAGGTGCCAGCGGGGAAAAGTAATGCTGGTTCTCACTGCCTCCTGGAACCCTTTCAAATGTCACAGACAATTTGGCCCTCTCTGCTTTGCTGCGGACTCCATCCTCAAAAGCAGCTGTTTTCGCTTTCGGCGCCCTCCGGAGCAAAAAAGACAAACGTCCAGCTTTTGCTGCCACAGCAAAGGTGCCAGCGGGGAAAAGTAATGCTGGTTCTCACTGCCTCCTGGAACCCTTTCAAATGCCCCAGACAATTTGGCCCTCTCTGCTTTCCTGCGGACTCTATCCTCAAAAGCGCCTTTTTTCACTTTCGGCGCCCTCCGGAGCAAAAAAGACAAACGTCCAGCTTTTGCTGCCACAGCAAAGGTGCCAGCGGGGAAAAGTAATGCTGGTCCTCACTGCCTCCTGGAACCTCTTTAAATGCCAAAGACAATTTGGCCCTCTCTGCTTTCCTGCGGACTCCATCATCAAAAGCACCTGTTTTCGCTTTCGGCAGCCTCCGGAGCAAAAAGACAAACGTCCAGCTTTTGCTGCCACAGCAAAGGTGCCAGCGGGGAAAAGTAATGCTGGTTCTCACTGCCTCCTGGAAAACTTTCAAATGCCCCAGACAATTTGGCCCTCTCTGCTTTCCTGCGGACTCCATCCTCAAAAGCACCTGTTTTCGCTTTCGGCAGCCTACGGAGCAAAAAAGACAAACGTCCAGCTTTTGCTGCCACAGCAAAGGTGCCAGCGGGGAAAAGTAATGCTGGTTCTCACTGCCTCCTGGAACCCTTTCAAATGCCACAGACAATTTGGCCCTCTCTGCTTTCCTGCGGACTCCATCCTCAAAGCACCTGTTTTCGCTTTCGGCAGCCTCCGGAGCAAAAAGACAAACGTCCAGCTTTTGCTGCCACAACAAAGGTGCCAGCGGGGAAAAGTAATGCTGGTTCTCACTGCCTCCCTGGAACCCTTTCAAATGCCCCAGACAATTTGGCCCTCTCTGCTTTCCTGCGGACTCCATCCTCAAAAGCACCTGTTTTCGCTTTCGGCAGCCTCCGGAGCAAAAAAGACAAACGTCCAGCCTTTTGCTGCCACAGCAAAGGTGCCAGCGGGGAAAAGTAATGGTGGTTCTCACTGCCTCCTGGAACCCTTTCAAATGTCACAGACAATTTGGCCCTCTCTGCTTTCCTGCGGACTCCATCCTCAAAAGCAGCTGTTTTCGCTTTCGGCAGACTCCGGAGCAAAAAGACAAACGTCCAGCTTTTGCTGCCACAGCAAAGGTGCCAGCGGGGAAAAGTAATGCTGGTTCTCACTGCCTCCTGGAACCTTTCAAATGCCCCAGACAATTTGGCCCTCTCTGCTTTCCTGCGGACTCTATCCTCAAAAGCGCCTTTTTTCACTTTCGGCGCCCTCCGGTGGTAAAAAGACAAACGTCCAGCTTCTGCTGCCACAGCAAAGGTGCCAGCGGGGAAAAGTAATGCTGGTCCTCACTGCCTCCTGGAACCCTTTCAAATGCCACAGACAATTTGGCCCTCTCTGCTTTCCTGCGGACTCCATCCTCAAAAGCACCTGTTTTCGCTTTCGGCAGCCTCCGGAGCAAAAAAGACAAACGTCCAGCTTTTGCTGCCGCAGCAAAGGTGCCAGCGGGGAAAAGTAATGCTGGTTCTCACTGCCTCCTGGAACCCTTTCAAATGCCACAGACAATTTGGCCCTCTCTGCTTTCCTGCGGACTCCATCCTCAAAAGAACCTATTTTTGCTTTCGGCAACCTCCGGAGCAAAAAAGACAAACGTCCAGCTTTTGCTGCCACAGCAAAGGTGCCAGCGGGGAAAAGTAATGCTGGTTCTCACTGCCTCCTGGAACCCTTTCAAATGCCACAGACAATTTGGCCCTCTCTGCTTTCCTGCGGACTCCATCCTCAAAAGCACCTATTTTCGCTTTCGGCAGCCTCCGGAGCAAAAAAGACAAACGTCCAGCTTTTGCTGCCACAGCAAAGGTGCCAGCGTGGAAAAGTAATGCTGGTTCTCACTGCCTCCTGGAACCCTTTCAAATGCCCCAGACAATTTGGCCCTCTCTGCTTTCCTGCGGACTCCATCCTCAAAAGCACCTGTTTTCGCTTTCGGCAGCCTCCGGAGCAAAAAAGACAAACGTCCAGCTTTTGCTGCCACAGCAAAGGTGCCAGCGGGGAAAAGTAATGCTGGTTCTCACTGCCTCCTGGAACCCTTTCAAATGCCACAGACAATTTGGCCCTCTCTGCTTTCCTGCGGACTCCATCCTCAAAAGCACCTGTTTTCGCTTTCGGCAGCCTCCGGAGCAAAAAAGACAAACGTCCAGCTTTTGCTGCCACAACAAAGGTGCCAGCGGGGAAAAGTAATGCTGGTTCTCACTGCCTCCTGGAACCCTTTCAAATGCCCCAGACAATTTGGCCCTCTCTGCTTTCCTGCGGACTCCATCCTCAAAAGCACCTGTTTTCGCTTTCGGCAGCCTCCGGAGCAAAAAAGACAAACGTCCAGCTTTTGCTGCCACAGCAAAGGTGCCAGCGGGGAAAAGTAATGCTGGTTCTCACTGCCTCCTGGAACCCTTTCAAATGTCACAATTTGGCCCTCTCTGCTTTGCTGCGGACTCCATCCTCAAAAGCACCTGTTTTCGCTTTCGGCAGCCTCCGGAGCAAAAAAGACAAACGGCCAGCTTTTGCTGCCACAGCAAAGGTGCCAGCGGGGAAAAGTAATGCTGGTTCTCACTGCCTCCTGGAACCCTTTCAAATGCCCCAGACAATTTGGCCCTCTCTGCTTTCCTGCGGACTCTATCCTCAAAAGCGCCTTTTTTCACTTTCGGCGCCCTCCGGTGGTAAAAAGACAAACGTCCAGCTTTTGCTGCCGCAGCAAAGGTGCCAGCGGGGAAAAGTAATGCTGGTCCTCACTGCCTCCTGGAACCTCTTTAAATGCCAAAGACAATTTGGCCCTCTCTGCTTTCCTGCGGACTCCATCCTCAAAAGCACCTGTTTTCGCTTTCGGCAGCCTCCGGAGCAAAAAAGACAAACGTCCAGCTTTTGCTGCCACAGCAAAGGTGCCAGCGGGGAAAAGTAATGCTGGTTCTCACTGCCTCCTGGAACCCTTTCAAATGCCACAGACAATTTGGCCCTCTCTGCTTTCCTGCGGACTCCATCCTCAAAAGAACCTATTTTCGCTTTCGGCAGCCTCCGGAGCAAAAAAGACAAACGTCCAGCTTTTGCTGCCACAGCAAAGGTGCCAGCAGGGAAAAGTAATGCTCGTTCTCACTGCCTCCTGGAACCCTTTCAAATGCCACAGACAATTTGGCCCTCTCTGCTTTCCTGCGGACTCCATCCTCAAAAGCACCTGACTTCGGTTTTGGCAACCTCCGGAGCAAAAAAGACAAACGTCCAGCTTTTGCTGCCACAGCAAAGGTGCCAGCGGGGAAAAGTAATGCTGGTTCTCACTGCCTCCTGGAACCCTTTCAAATGCCCCAGACAATTTGGCCCTCTCTGCTTTCCTGCGGACTCCATCCTCAAAAGCACCTGTTTTCGCTTTCGGCAGCCTCCGGAGCAAAAAAGACAAATGTCCAGCTTTTGCTGCCACAGCAAAGGTGCCAGCGGGGAAAAGTAATGCTGGTTCTCACTGCCTCCTGGAACCCTTTCAAATGCCACAGACAATTTGGCCCTCTCTGCTTTCCTGCGGACTCCATCCTCAAAAGCACCTGTTTTCGCTTTCGGCAGCCTCCGGAGCAAAAAAGGACAAACGTCCAGCTTTTGCTGCCACAACAAAGGTGCCAGCGGGGAAAAGTAATGCTGGTTCTCACTGCCTCCTGGAACCCTTTCAAATGCCACAGACAATTTGGCCCTCTCTGCTTTCCTGCGGACTCCATCCTCAAAAGCACCTGTTTTCGCTTTCGCAGCTCCGGAGCAAAAAGACAAACGTCCAGCTTTTGCTGCCACAGCAAAGGTGCCAGCGGGGAAAAGTAATGCTGGTTCTCACTGCCTCCTGAACCCTTTCAAATGTCACAGACAATTTGGCCCTCTCTGCTTTGCTGCGGACTCCATCCTCAAAAGCAGCTGTTTTCGCTTTCGGCGCCCTCCGGAGCAAAAAAGACAAACGGTCCAGCTTTTGCTGCCACAGCAAAGGTGCCAGCGGGGAAAGTAATGCTGTCCTCACTGCCTCCTGGAACCTCTTTAAATGCCAAAGACAATTTGGCCCTCTCTGCTTTCCTGCGGACTCCATCCTCAAAAGCACCTGTTTTCGCTTTCGGCAGCCTCCGGAGCAAAAAAAGACAAACGTCCAGCTTTTTGCTGCCACAACAAAGGTGCCAGCGGGGAAAAGTAATGCTGGGTTCTCACTGCCTCCTGGAAAACTTTCAAATGCCCCAGACAATTTGGCCCTCTCTGCTTTCCTGCGGACTCCATCCTCAAAAGCACCTGTTTTCGCTTTCGGCAGCCTCCGGAGCAAAAAAGACAAACGTCCAGCTTTTGCTGCCACAGCAAAGGTGCCAGCGGGAAAAGTAATGCTGGTTCTCACTGCCTCCTGGAACCCTTTCAAATGCCACAGACAATTTGGCCCTCTCTGCTTTCCTGCGGACTCCATCCTCAAAAGCAGCTGTTTTCGCTTTCGGCAGACTCCGGAGCAAAAAAGACAAACGTCCAGCTTTTGCTGCCACAGCAAAGGTGCCAGCGGGGAAAAGTAATGCTGGTTCTCACTGCCTCCTGGAACCCTTTCAAATGCCCCAGACAATTTGGCCCTCTCTGCTTTCCTGCGGACTCTATCCTCAAAAGCGCCTTTTTTCACTTTCGGCGCCCTCCGGTGGTAAAAAGACAAACGTCCAGCTTCTGCTGCCGCAGCAAAGGTGCCAGCGGGGAAAAGTAATGCTGGTCCTCACTGCCTCCTGAATCTCTTTAAATGCCAAAGACAATTTGGCCCTCTCTGCTTTCCTGCGGACTCCATCCTCAAAAGCACCTGTTTTCGCTTTCGGCAGCCTCCGGAGCAAAAAAGACAAACGTCCAGCTTTTGCTGCCACAGCAAAGGTGCCAGCGGGGAAAAGTAATGCTGGTTCTCACTGCCTCCTGGAACCCTTTCAAATGCCACAGACAATTTGGCCCTCTCTGCTTTCCTGCGGACTCCATCCTCAAAAGCACCTGTTTTCGCTTTCGGCAGCCTCCGGAGCAAAAAAGACAAACGTCCAGCTTTTGCTGCCACAGCAAAGGTGCCAGCGGGGAAAAGTAATGCTGGTTCTCACTGCCTCCTGGAACCCTTTCAAATGCCACAGACAATTTGGCCCTCTCTGCTTTCCTGCGGACTCCATCCTCAAAAGAACCTATTTTTGCTTTCGGCAACCTCCGGAGCAAAAAAGACAAACGTCCAGCTTTTGCTGCCACAGCAAAGGTGCCAGCGGGGAAAAGTAATGCTGGTTCTCACTGCCTCCTGGAACCCTTTCAAATGCCACAGACAATTTGGCCCTCTCTGCTTTCCTGCGGACTCCATCCTCAAAGCACCTATTTTCACTTTCGGCAGCCTCCGGAGCAAAAAAGACAAACGTCCAGCTTTTGCTGCCACAGCAAAGGTGCCAGCGTGGAAAAGTAATGCTGGTTCTCACTGCCTCCTGGAACCCTTTCAAATGCCCCAGACAATTTGGCCCTCTCTGCTTTCCTGCGGACTCCATCCTCAAAAGCACCTGTTTTCGCTTTCGGCAGCCTCCGGAGCAAAAAAGACAAACGTCCAGCTTTTGCTGCCACAACAAAGGTGCCAGCGGGGAAAAGTAATGCTGGTTCTCACTGCCTCCTGGAACCCTTTCAAATGCCACAGACAATTTGGCCCTCTCTGCTTTCCTGCGGACTCCATCCTCAAAAGCACCTGTTTTCGCTTTCGGCAGCCTCCGGAGCAAAAAAGACAAACGTCCAGCTTTTGCTGCCACAACAAAGGTGCCAGCGGGGAAAAGTAATGCTGGTTCTCACTGCCTCCTGGAACCCTTTCAAATGCCACAGACAATTTGGCCCTCTCTGCTTTCCTGCGGACTCCATCCTCAAAAGCACCTGTTTTCGCTTTTGGCAGCCTCCGGAGCAAAAAAGACAAACGTCCAGCTTTTGCTGCCACAGCAAAGGTGCCAGCGGGGAAAAGTAATGCTGGTTCTCACTGCCTCCTGGAACCCTTTCAAATGTCACAGACAATTTGGCCCTCTCTGCTTTCCTGCGGACTCCATCCTCAAAAGCAGCTGTTTTCGCTTTCGGCAGCCTCCGGAGCAAAAAAGACAAACGTCCAGCTTTTGCTGCCACAGCAAAGGTGCCAGCGGGGAAAAGTAATGCTGGTTCTCACTGCCTCCTGGAACCCTTTCAAATGCCCCAGACAATTTGGCCCTCTCTGCTTTCCTGCGGACTCTATCCTCAAAAGCGCCTTTTTTCACTTTCGGCGCCCTCCGGTGGTAAAAAGACAAACGTCCAGCTTTTGCTGCCGCAGCAAAGGTGCCAGCGGGGAAAAGTAATGCTGGTCCTCACTGCCTCCTGGAATCTCTTTAAATGCCAAAGACAATTTGGCCCTCTCTGCTTTCCTGCGGACTCCATCATCAAAAGCACCTGTTTTCGATTTCGGCAGCCTCCGGAGCAAAAAAGACAAACGTCCAGCTTTTGCTGCCACAGCAAAGGTGCCAGCGGGGAAAAGTAATGCTGGTTCTCACTGCCTCCTGGAACCCTTTCAAATGCCACAGACAATTTGGCCCTCTCTGCTTTCCTGCGGACTCCATCCTCAAAAGCACCTGTTTTCGCTTTCGGCAGCCTCCGGAGCAAAAAAGACAAACGTCCAGCTTTTGCTGCCACAGCAAAGTTGCCAGCGGGGAAAAGTAGTGCTGGTTCTCACTGCCTCCTGGAACCCTTTCAAATGTCACAGACAATTTGGCCCTCTCTGCTTTCCTGCGGACTCCATCCTCAAAAGCACCTGTTTTCGCTTTCGGCAGCCTCCGGAGCAAAAAAGACAAACGTCCAGCTTTTGCTGCCACAGCAAAGGTGCCAGCGGGGAAAAGTAATGCTGGTTCTCACTGCCTCCTGGAACCCTTTCAAATGCCCCAGACAATTTGGCCCTCTCTGCTTTCCTGCGGACTCTATCCTTAAAAGCGCCTTTTTTCACTTTCGGCGCCCTCCGGTGGTAAAAAGACAAACGTCCAGCTTTTGCTGCCGCAGCAAAGGTGCCAGCGGGGAAAAGTAATGCTGGTCCTCACTGCCTCCTGGAACCTCTTTAAATGCCAAAGACAATTTGGCCCTCTCTGCTTTCCTGCGGACTCCATCATCAAAAGCACCTGTTTTCGCTTTCGGCAGCCTCCGGAGCAAAAAAGACAAACGTCCAGCTTTTGCTGCCACAGCAAAGGTGCCAGCGGGGAAAAGTAATGCTGGTTCTCACTGCCTCCTGGAACCCTTTCAAATGCCACAGACAATTTGGCCCTCTCTGCTTTCCTGCGGACTCCATCCTCAAAAGAACCTATTTTCGCTTTCGGCAGCCTCCGGAGCAAAAAAGACAAACGTCCAGCTTTTGCTGCCACAGCAAAGGTGCCAGCAGGGAAAAGTAATGCTCGTTCTCACTGCCTCCTGGAACCCTTTCAAATGCCACAGACAATTTGGCCCTCTCTGCTTTCCTGCGGACTCCATCATCAAAAGCACCTGTTTTCGGTTTTGGCAACCTCCGGAGCAAAAAAGACAAATGTCCAGCTTTTGCTGCCACAGCAAAGGTGCCAGCGGGGAAAAGTAATGCTGGTTCTCACTGCCTCCTGGAACCCTTTCAAATGCCACAGACAATTTGGCCCTCTCTGCTTTCCTGCGGACTCCATCCTCAAAAGCACCTGTTTTCGCTTTCGGCAGCCTCCGGAGCAAAAAAGACAAACGTCCAGCTTTTGCTGCCACAGCAAAGGTGCCAGCGGGGAAAAGTAATGCTGGTTCTCACTGCCTCCTGGAACCCTTTCAAATGCCCCAGACAATTTGGCCCTCTCTGCTTTCCTGCGGACTCTATCCTCAAAAGCGCCTTTTTTCACTTTCGGCGCCCTCCGGTGGTAAAAAGACAAACGTCCAGCTTTTGCTGCCGCAGCAAAGGTGCCAGCGGGGAAAAGTAATGCTGGTCCTCACTGCCTCCTGGAACCTCTTTAAATGCCAAAGACAATTTGGCCCTCTCTGCTTTCCTGCGGACTCCATCATCAAAAGCACCTGTTTTCGCTTTCGGCAGCCTCCGGAGCAAAAAAGACAAACGTCCAGCTTTTGCTGCCACAGCAAAGGTGCCAGCGGGGAAAAGTAATGCTGGTTCTCACTGCCTCCTGGAACCCTTTCAAATGCCCCAGACAATTTGGCCCTCTCTGCTTTCCTGCGGACTCCATCCTCAAAAGAACCTATTTTCGTTTTCGGCAGCCTCCGGAGCAAAAAAGACAAACGTCCAGCTTTTGCTGCCACAGCAAAGGTGCCAGCGTGGAAAAGTAATGCTGGTTCTCACTGCCTCCTGGAACCCTTTCAAATGCCACAGACAATTTGGCCCTCTCTGCTTTCCTGCGGACTCCATCATCAAAAGCACCTGTTTTCGCTTTCGGCAGCCTCCGGAGCAAAAAAGACAAACGTCCAGCTTTTGCTGCCACAACAAAGGTGCCAGCGGGGAAAAGTAATGCTGGTTCTCACTGCCTCCTGGAACCCTTTCAAATGCCCCAGACAATTTGGCCCTCTCTGCTTTCCTGCGGACTCCATCCTCAAAAGCACCTGTTTTCGCTTTCGGCAGCCTCCGGAGCAAAAAAGACAAACGTCCAGCTTTTGCTGCCACAGCAAAGGTGCCAGCGGGGAAAAGTAATGCTGGTTCTCACTGCCTCCTGGAACCCTTTCAAATGCCCCAGACAATTTGGCCCTCTCTGCTTTCCTGCGGACTCTATCCTCAAAAGCGCCTTTTTTCACTTTCGGCGCCCTCCGGTGGTAAAAAGACAAACGTCCAGCTTTTGCTGCCGCAGCAAAGGTGCCAGCGGGGAAAAGTAATGCTGGTCCTCACTGCCTCCTGGAACCTCTTTAAATGCCAAAGACAATTTGGCCCTCTCTGCTTTCCTGCGGACTCCATCCTCAAAAGCACCTGTTTTCGCTTTCGGCAGCCTCCGGAGCAAAAAAGACAAACGTCCAGCTTTTGCTGCCACAGCAAAGGTGCCAGCGGGGAAAAGTAATGCTGGTTCTCACTGCCTCCTGGAACCCTTTCAAATGCCCCAGACAATTTGGCCCTCTCTGCTTTCCTGCGGACTCTATCCTTAAAAGCGCCTTTTTTCACTTTCGGCGCCCTCCGGTGGTAAAAAGACAAACGTCCAGCTTTTGCTGCCGCAGCAAAGGTGCCAGCGGGGAAAAGTAATGCTGGTCCTCACTGCCTCCTGGAACCTCTTTAAATGCCAAAGACAATTTGGCCCTCTCTGCTTTCCTGCGGACTCCATCATCAAAAGCACCTGTTTTCGCTTTCGGCAGCCTCCGGAGCAAAAAAGACAAACGTCCAGCTTTTGCTGCCACAGCAAAGGTGCCAGCGGGGAAAAGTAATGCTGGTTCTCACTGCCTCCTGGAACCCTTTCAAATGCCCCAGACAATTTGGCCCTCTCTGCTTTCCTGCGGACTCCATCCTCAAAAGAACCTATTTTCGCTTTCGGCAGCCTCCGGAGCAAAAAAGACAAACGTCCAGCTTTTGCTGCCACAGCAAAGGTGCCAGCAGGGAAAAGTAATGCTCGTTCTCACTGCCTCCTGGAACCCTTTCAAATGCCACAGACAATTTGGCCCTCTCTGCTTTCCTGCGGACTCCATCATCAAAAGCACCTGTTTTCGGTTTTGGCAACCTCCGGAGCAAAAAAGACAAATGTCCAGCTTTTGCTGCCACAGCAAAGGTGCCAGCGGGGAAAAGTAATGCTGGTTCTCACTGCCTCCTGGAACCCTTTCAAATGCCACAGACAATTTGGCCCTCTCTGCTTTCCTGCGGACTCCATCCTCAAAAGCACCTGTTTTCGCTTTCGGCAGCCTCCGGAGCAAAAAAGACAAACGTCCAGCTTTTGCTGCCACAACAAAGGTGCCAGCGGGGAAAAGTAATGCTGGTTCTCACTGCCTCCTGGAACCCTTTCAAATGCCACAGACAATTTGGCCCTCTCTGCTTTCCTGCGGACTCCATCCTCAAAAGCACCTGTTTTCGCTTTCGGCAGCCTCCGGAGCAAAAAAGACAAACGTCCAGCTTTTGCTGCCACAGCAAAGGTGCCAGCGGGGAAAAGTAATGCTGGTTCTCACTGCCTCCTGGAACCCTTTCAAATGCCCCAGACAATTTGGCCCTCTCTGCTTTCCTGCGGACTCTATCCTCAAAAGCGCCTTTTTTCACTTTCGGCGCCCTCCGGTGGTAAAAAGACAAACGTCCAGCTTTTGCTGCCGCAGCAAAGGTGCCAGCGGGGAAAAGTAATGCTGGTCCTCACTGCCTCCTGGAACCTCTTTAAATGCCAAAGACAATTTGGCCCTCTCTGCTTTCCTGCGGACTCCATCATCAAAAGCACCTGTTTTCGCTTTCGGCAGCCTCCGGAGCAAAAAAGACAAACGTCCAGCTTTTGCTGCCACAGCAAAGGTGCCAGCGGGGAAAAGTAATGCTGGTTCTCACTGCCTCCTGGAACCCTTTCAAATGCCCCAGACAATTTGGCCCTCTCTGCTTTCCTGCGGACTCCATCCTCAAAAGAACCTATTTTCGTTTTCGGCAGCCTCCGGAGCAAAAAAGACAAACGTCCAGCTTTTGCTGCCACAGCAAAGGTGCCAGCGTGGAAAAGTAATGCTGGTTCTCACCGCCTCCTGGAACCCTTTCAAATGCCACAGACAATTTGGCCCTCTCTGCTTTCCTGCGGACTCCATCCTCAAAAGCACCTGTTTTCGCTTTCGGCAGCCTCCGGAGCAAAAAAGACAAACGTCCAGCTTTTGCTGCCACAGCAAAGGTGCCAGCGTGGAAAAGTAATGCTGGTTCTCACTGCCTCCTGGAACCCTTTCAAATGCCCCAGACAATTTGGCCCTCTCTGCTTTCCTGCGGACTCCATCCTCAAAAGCACCTGTTTTCGCTTTCGGCAGCCTCCGGAGCAAAAAAGACAAACGTCCAGCTTTTGCTGCCACAGCAAAGGTGCCAGCGGGGAAAAGTAATGCTGGTTCTCACTGCCTCCTGGAACCCTTTCAAATGCCCCAGACAATTTGGCCCTCTCTGCTTTCCTGCGGACTCTATCCTCAAAAGCGCCTTTTTTCACTTTCGGCGCCCTCCGGTGGTAAAAAGACAAACGTCCAGCTTTTGCTGCCGCAGCAAAGGTGCCAGCGGGGAAAAGTAATGCTGGTCCTCACTGCCTCCTGGAACCTCTTTAAATGCCAAAGACAATTTGGCCCTCTCTGCTTTCCTGCGGACTCCATCCTCAAAAGCACCTGTTTTCGCTTTCGGCAGCCTCCGGAGCAAAAAAGACAAACGTCCAGCTTTTGCTGCCACAGCAAAGGTGCCAGCGGGGAAAAGTAATGCTGGTTCTCACTGCCTCCTGGAACCCTTTCAAATGCCACAGACAATTTGGCCCTCTCTGCTTTCCTGCGGACTCCATCCTCAAAAGCACCTGTTTTCGCTTTCGGCAGCCTCCGGAGCAAAAAAGACAAACGTCCAGCTTTTGCTGCCACAGCAAAGGTGCCAGCGGGGAAAAGTAATGCTGGTTCTCACTGCCTCCTGGAACCCTTTCAAATGCCACAGACAATTTGGCCCTCTCTGCTTTGCTGCGGACTCTATCCTCAAAAGCGCCTTTTTTCACTTTCGGCGCCCTCCGGTGGTAAAAAGACAAACGTCCAGCTTTTGATGCCGCAGCAAAGGTGCCAGCGGGGAAAAGTAATGCTGGTCCTCACTGCCTCCTGGAACCTCTTTAAATGCCAAAGACAATTTGGCCCTCTCTGCTGTCCTGCGGACTCCATCATCAAAAGCACCTGTTTTCGCTTTCGGCAGCCTCCGGAGCAAAAAAGACAAACGTCCAGCTTTTGCTGCCACAGCAAAGGTGCCAGCGGGGAAAAGTAATGCTGGTTCTCACTGCCTCCTGGAACCCTTTCAAATGCCCCAGACAATTTGGCCCTCTCTGCTTTCCTGCGGACTCCATCCTCAAAAGAACCTATTTTCGCTTTCGGCAGCCTCCGGAGCAAAAAAGACAAACGTCCAGCTTTTGCTGCCACAGCAAAGGTGCCAGCGTGGAAAAGTAATGCTGGTTCTCACTGCCTCCTGGAACCCTTTCAAATGCCACAGACAATTTGGCCCTCTCTGCTTTCCTGCGGACTCCATCATCAAAAGCACCTGTTTTCGCTTTCGGCAGCCTCCGGAGCAAAAAAGACAAACGTCCAGCTTTTGCTGCCACAACAAAGGTGCCAGCGGGGAAAAGTAATGCTGGTTCTCACTGCCTCCTGGAACCCTTTCAAATGCCCCAGACAATTTGGCCCTCTCTGCTTTCCTGCGGACTCCATCCTCAAAAGCACCTGTTTTCGCTTTCGGCAGCCTCCGGAGCAAAAAAGACAAACGTCCAGCTTTTGCTGCCACAGCAAAGGTGCCAGCGGGGAAAAGTAATGCTGGTTCTCACTGCCTCCTGGAACCCTTTCAAATGTCACAATTTGGCCCTCTCTGCTTTGCTGCGGACTCCATCCTCAAAAGCAGCTGTTTTCGCTTTCGGCAGCCTCCGGAGCAAAAAAGACAAACGTCCAGCTTTTGCTGCCACAGCAAAGGTGCCAGCGGGGAAAAGTAATGCTGGTTCTCACTGCCTCCTGGAACCCTTTCAAATGCCACAGACAATTTGGCCCTCTCTGCTTTCCTGCGGACTCCATCCTCAAAAGCAGCTGTTTTCGCTTTCGGCGCCCTCCGGAGCAAAAAAGACAAACGTCCAGCTTTTGCTGCCACAGCAAAGGTGCCAGCGGGGAAAAGTAATGCTGGTTCTCACTGCCTCCTGGAACCCTTTCAAATGCCCCAGACAATTTGGCCCTCTCTGCTTTCCTGCGGACTCTATCCTCAAAAGCGCCTTTTTTCACTTTCGGCGCCCTCCGGAGCAAAAAAGACAAACGTCCAGCTTTTGCTGCCACAGCAAAGGTGCCAGCGGGGAAAAGTAATGCTGGTCCTCACTGCCTCCTGGAACCTCTTTAAATGCCAAAGACAATTTGGCCCTCTCTGCTTTCCTGCGGACTCCATCATCAAAAGCACCTGTTTTCGCTTTCGGCAGCCTCCGGAGCAAAAAAGACAAACGTCCAGCTTTTGCTGCCACAGCAAAGGTGCCAGCGGGGAAAAGTAATGCTGGTTCTCACTGCCTCCTGGAAAACTTTCAAATGCCCCAGACAATTTGGCCCTCTCTGCTTTCCTGCGGACTCCATCCTCAAAAGAACCTATTTTCGCTTTCGGCAGCCTCCGGAGCAAAAAAGACAAACGTCCAGCTTTTGCTGCCACAGCAAAGGTGCCAGCGGGGAAAAGTAATGCTGGTTCTCACTGCCTCCTGGAACCCTTTCAAATGCCACAGACAATTTGGCCCTCTCTGCTTTCCTGCGGACTCCATCCTCAAAAGCACCTATTTTCGCTTTCGGCAGCCTCCGGAGCAAAAAAGACAAATGTCCAGCTTTTGCTGCCACAGCAAAGGTGCCAGCGTGGAAAAGTAATGCTGGTTCTCACTGCCTTCTGGAACCCTTTCAAATGCCCCAGACAATTTGGCCCTCTCTGCTTTCCTGCGGACTCCATCCTCAAAAGCACCTGTTTTCGCTTTCGGCAGCCTCCGGAGCAAAAAAGACAAACGTCCAGCTTTTGCTGCCACAGCAAAGGTGCCAGCAGGGAAAAGTAATGGTGGTTCTCACTGCCTCCTGGAACCCTTTCAAATGTCACAGACAATTTGGCCCTCTCTGCTTTGCTGCGGACTCCATCCTCAAAAGCACCTGTTTTCGCTTTCGGCAGCCTCCGGAGCAAAAAAGACAACGTCCAGCTTTTGCTGCCACAGCAAAGGTGCCAGCGGGGAAAAGTAATGCTGGTTCTCACTGCCTCCTGGAACCCTTTCAAATGCCACAGACAATTTGGCCCTCTCTGCTTTCCTGCGGACTCCATCCTCAAAAGCACCTATTTTCGCTTTCGGCAGCCTCCGGAGCAAAAAAGACAAATGTCCAGCTTTTGCTGCCACAGCAAAGGTGCCAGCGTGGAAAAGTAATGCTGGTTCTCACTGCCTCCTGGAACCCTTTCAAATGCCCCAGACAATTTGGCCCTCTCTGCTTTCCTGCGGACTCCATCCTCAAAAGCACCTGTTTTCGCTTTCGGCAGCCTACGGAGCAAAAAAGACAAACGTCCAGCTTTTGCTGCCACAGCAAAGGTGCCAGCGGGGAAAAGTAATGCTGGTTCTCACTGCCTCCTGGAACCCTTTCAAATGCCACAGACAATTTGGCCCTCTCTGCTTTCCTGCGGACTCCATCCTCAAAAGCACCTGTTTTCGCTTTCGGCAGCCTCCGGAGCAAAAAAGACAAACGTCCAGCTTTTGCTGCCACAGCAAAGGTGCCAGCAGGGAAAAGTAATGGTGGTTCTCACTGCCTCCTGGAACCCTTTCAAATGTCACAGACAATTTGGCCCTCTCTGCTTTGCTGCGGACTCCATCCTCAAAAGCAGCTGTTTTCGCTTTCGGCAGACTCCGGAGCAAAAAAGACAAACGTCCAGCTTTTGCTGCCACAGCAAAGGTGCCAGCGGGGAAAAGTAATGCTGGTTCTCACTGCCTCCTGGAACCCTTTCAAATGCCCCAGACAATTTGGCCCTCTCTGCTTTCCTGCGGACTCTATCCTCAAAAGCACCTTTTTTCACTTTCGGCGCCCTCCGGTGGTAAAAAGACAAACGTCCAGCTTCTGCTGCCACAGCAAAGGTGCCAGCGGGGAAAAGTAATGCTGGTCCTCACTGCCTCCTGGAATCTCTTTAAATGCCAAAGAGAATTTGGCCCTCTCTGCTTTCCTGCGGACTCCATCCTCAAAAGCACCTGTTTTCGCTTTCGGCAGCCTCCGGAGCAAAAAAGACAAACGTCCAGCTTTTGCTGCCACAGCAAAGGTGCCAGCGGGGAAAAGTAATGCTGGTTCTCACTGCCTCCTGGAACCCTTTCAAATGCCACAGACAATTTGGCCCTCTCTGCTTTCCTGCGGACTCTATCCTCAAAAGCGCCTTTTTTCACTTTCGGCGCCCTCCGGTGGTAAAAAGACAAACGTCCAGCTTTTGCTGCCGCAGCAAAGGTGCCAGCGGGGAAAAGTAATGCTTGTCCTCACTGCCTCCTGGAACCTCTTTAAATGCCAAAGACAATTTGGCCCTCTCTGCTTTCCTGCGGACTCCATCATCAAAAGCACCTGTTTTCGCTTTCGGCAGCCTCCGGAGCAAAAAAGACAAACGTCCAGCTTTTGCTGCCACAGCAAAGGTGCCAGCGGGGAAAAGTAATGCTGGTTCTCACTGCCTCCTGGAACCCTTTCAAATGCCCCAGACAATTTGGCCCTCTCTGCTTTCCTGCGGACTCCATCCTCAAAAGAACCTATTTTCGTTTTCAGCAGCCTCCGGAGCAAAAAAGACAAACGTCCAGCTTTTGCTGCCACAGCAAAGGTGCCAGCGTGGAAAAGTAATGCTGGTTCTCACTGCCTCCTGGAACCCTTTCAAATGCCACAGACAATTTGGCCCTCTCTGCTTTCCTGCGGACTCCATCCTCAAAAGCACCTGTTTTCGCTTTCGGCAGCCTCCGGAGCAAAAAAGACAAACGTCCAGCTTTTGCTGCCACAACAAAGGTGCCAGCGGGGAAAAGTAATGCTGGTTCTCACTGCCTCCTGGAACCCTTTCAAATGCCCCAGACAATTTGGCCCTCTCTGCTTTCCTGCGGACTCCATCCTCAAAAGCACCTGTTTTCGCTTTCGGCAGCCTCCGGAGCAAAAAAGACAAACGTCCAGCTTTTGCTGCCACAGCAAAGGTGCCAGCGGGGAAAAGTAATGCTGGTTCTCACTGCCTCCTGGAACCCTTTCAAATGTCACAATTTGGCCCTCTCTGCTTTGCTGCGGACTCCATCCTCAAAAGCAGCTGTTTTCGCTTTCGGCAGCCTCCGGAGCAAAAAAGACAAACGTCCAGCTTTTGCTGCCACAGCAAAGGTGCCAGCGGGGAAAAGTAATGCTGGTTCTCACTGCCTCCTGGAACCCTTTCAAATGCCCCAGACAATTTGGCCCTCTCTGCTTTCCTGCGGACTCTATCCTCAAAAGCGCCTTTTTTCACTTTCGGCGCCCTCCGGTGGTAAAAAGACAAACGTCCAGCTTTTGCTGCCGCAGCAAAGGTGCCAGCGGGGAAAAGTAATGCTGGTCCTCACTGCCTCCTGGAACCTCTTTAAATGCCAAAGACAATTTGGCCCTCTCTGCTTTCCTGCGGACTCCATCATCAAAAGCACCTGTTTTCGCTTTCGGCAGCCTCCGGAGCAAAAAAGACAAACGTCCAGCTTTTGCTGCCACAGCAAAGGTGCCAGCGGGGAAAAGTAATGCTGGTTCTCACTGCCTCCTGGAACCCTTTCAAATGCCACAGACAATTTGGCCCTCTCTGCTTTCCTGCGGACTCCATCCTCAAAAGCACCTGTTTTCGCTTTCGGCAGCCTCCGGAGCAAAAAAGACAAACGTCCAGCTTTTGCTGCCACAGCAAAGGTGCCAGCGGGGAAAAGTAATGCTGGTTCTCACTGCCTCCTGGAACCCTTTCAAATGCCACAGACAATTTGGCCCTCTCTGCTTTGCTGCGGACTCTATCCTCAAAAGCGCCTTTTTTCACTTTCGGCGCCCTCCGGTGGTAAAAAGACAAACGTCCAGCTTTTGCTGCCGCAGCAAAGGTGCCAGCGGGGAAAAGTAATGCTGGTCCTCACTCCCTCCTGGAACCTCTTTAAATGCCAAAGACAATTTGGCCCTCTCTGCTTTCCTGCGGACTCCATCATCAAAAGCACCTGTTTTCGCTTTCGGCAGCCTCCGGAGCAAAAAAGACAAACGTCCAGCTTTTGCTGCCACAGCAAAGGTGCCAGCGGGGAAAAGTAATGCTGGTTCTCACTGCCTCCTGGAACCCTTTCAAATGCCCCAGACAATTTGGCCCTCTCTGCTTTCCTGCGGACTCCATCCTCAAAAGAACCTATTTTCGCTTTCGGCAGCCTCCGGAGCAAAAAAGACAAACGTCCAGCTTTTGCTGCCACAGCAAAGGTGCCAGCGTGGAAAAGTAATGCTGGTTCTCACTGCCTCCTGGAACCCTTTCAAATGCCACAGACAATTTGGCCCTCTCTGCTTTCCTGCGGACTCCATCCTCAAAAGCACCTGTTTTCGCTTTCGGCAGCCTCCGGAGCAAAAAAGACAAACGTCCAGCTTTTGCTGCCACAACAAAGGTGCCAGCGGGGAAAAGTAATGCTGGTTCTCACTGCCTCCTGGAACCCTTTCAAATGCCCCAGACAATTTGGCCCTCTCTGCTTTCCTGCGGACTCCATCCTCAAAAGCACCTGTTTTCGCTTTCGGCAGCCTCCGGAGCAAAAAAGACAAACGTCCAGCTTTTGCTGCCACAGCAAAGGTGCCAGCGGGGAAAAGTAATGCTCGTTCTCACTGCCTCCTGGAACCCTTTCAAATGTCACAATTTGGCCCTCTCTGCTTTGCTGCGGACTCCATCCTCAAAAGCAGCTGTTTTCGCTTTCGGCAGCCTCCGGAGCAAAAAAGACAAACGTCCAGCTTTTGCTGCCACAGCAAAGGTGCCAGCGGGGAAAAGTAATGCTGGTTCTCACTGCCTCCTGGAACCCTTTCAAATGCCCCAGACAATTTGGCCCTCTCTGCTTTCCTGCGGACTCTATCCTCAAAAGCGCCTTTTTTCACTTTCGGCGCCCTCCGGTGGTAAAAAGACAAACGTCCAGCTTTTGCTGCTGCAGCAAAGGTGCCAGCGGGGAAAAGTAATGCTGGTCCTCACTGCCTCCTGGAACCTCTTTAAATGCCAAAGACAATTTGGCCCTCTCTGCTTTCCTGCGGACTCCATCATCAAAAGCACCTGTTTTCGCTTTCGGCAGCCTCCGGAGCAAAAAAGACAAACGTCCAGCTTTTGCTGCCACAGCAAAGGTGCCAGCGGGGAAAAGTAATGCTGGTTCTCACTGCCTCCTGGAACCCTTTCAAATGCCACAGACAATTTGGCCCTCTCTGCTTTCCTGCGGACTCCATCCTCAAAAGCACCTGTTTTCGCTTTCGGCAGCCTCCGGAGCAAAAAAGACAAACGTCCAGCTTTTGCTGCCACAACAAAGGTGCCAGCGGGGAAAAGTAGTGCTGGTTCTCACTGCCTCCTGGAACCCTTTCAAATGTCACAGACAATTTGGCCCTCTCTGCTTTCCTGCGGACTCCATCCTCAAAAGCAGCTGTTTTCGCTTTCGGCGCCCTCCGGAGCAAAAAAGACAAACGTCCAGCTTTTGCTGCCACAGCAAAGGTGCCAGCGGGGAAAAGTAATGCTGGTTCTCACTGCCTCCTGGAACCCTTTCAAATGCCCCAGACAATTTGGCCCTCTCTGCTTTCCTGCGGACTCTATCCTCAAAAGCGTCTTTTTTCACTTTCGGCGCCCTCCGGAGCAAAAAAGACAAACGTCCAGCTTTTGCTGCCACAGCAAAGGTGCCAGCGGGGAAAAGTAATGCTGGTCCTCACTGCCTCCTGGAACCTCTTTAAATGCCAAAGACAATTTGGCCCTCTCTGCTTTCCTGCGGACTCCATCATCAAAAGCACCTGTTTTTGCTTTCGGCAGCCTCCGGAGCAAAAAAGACAAACGTCCAGCTTTTGCTGCCACAGCAAAGGTGCCAGCGGGGAAAAGTAATGCTGGTTCTCACTGCCTCCTGGAAAACTTTCAAATGCCCCAGACAATTTGGCCCTCTCTGCTTTCCTGCGGACTCCATCCTCAAAAGAACCTATTTTCGCTTTCGGCAGCCTCCGGAGCAAAAAAGACAAACGTCCAGCTTTTGCTGCCACAGCAAAGGTGCCAGCGGGGAAAAGTAATGCTGGTTCTCACTGCCTCCTGGAACCCTTTCAAATGCCACAGACAATTTGGCCCTCTCTGCTTTCCTGCGGACTCCATCCTCAAAAGCACCTATTTTCGCTTTCGGCAGCCTCCGGAGCAAAAAAGACAAATGTCCAGCTTTTGCTGCCACAGCAAAGGTGCCAGCGTGGAAAAGTAATGCTGGTTCTCACTGCCTCCTGGAACCCTTTCAAATGCCCCAGACAATTTGGCCCTCTCTGCTTTCCTGCGGACTCCATCCTCAAAAGCACCTGTTTTCGCTTTCGGCAGCCTACGGAGCAAAAAAGACAAACGTCCAGCTTTTGCTGCCACAGCAAAGGTGCCAGCGGGGAAAAGTAATGCTGGTTCTCACTGCCTCCTGGAACCCTTTCAAATGCCACAGACAATTTGGCCCTCTCTGCTTTGCTGCGGACTCCATCCTCAAAAGCAGCTGTTTTCGCTTTCGGCAGACTCCGGAGCAAAAAAGACAAACGTCCAGCTTTTGCTGCCACAGCAAAGGTGCCAGCGGGGAAAAGTAATGCTGGTTCTCACTGCCTCCTGGAACCCTTTCAAATGCCCCAGACAATTTGGCCCTCTCTGCTTTCCTGCGGACTCTATCCTCAAAAGCGCCTTTTTTCACTTTCGGCGCCCTCCGGTGGTAAAAAGACAAACGTCCAGCTTCTGCTGCCACAGCAAAGGTGCCAGCGGGGAAAAGTAATGCTGGTCCTCACTGCCTCCTGGAATCTCTTTAAATGCCAAAGAGAATTTGGCCCTCTCTGCTTTCCTGCGGACTCCATCCTCAAAAGCACCTGTTTTCGCTTTCGGCAGCCTCCGGAGCAAAAAAGACAAACGTCCAGCTTTTGCTGCCACAGCAAAGGTGCCAGCGGGGAAAAGTAATGCTGGTTCTCACTGCCTCCTGGAACCCTTTCAAATGCCACAGACAATTTGGCCCTCTCTGCTTTCCTGCGGACTCCATCCTCAAAAGCACCTGTTTTCGCTTTCGGCAGCCTCCGGAGCAAAAAAGACAAACGTCCAGCTTTTGCTGCCACAGCAAAGGTGCCAGCGGGGAAAAGTAATGCTGGTTCTCACTGCCTCCTGGAACCCTTTCAAATGCCACAGACAATTTGGCCCTCTCTGCTTTCCTGCGGACTCCATCCTCAAAAGAACCTATTTTTGCTTTCGGCAACCTCCGGAGCAAAAAAGACAAACGTCCAGCTTTTGCTGCCACAGCAAAGGTGCCAGCGGGGAAAAGTAATGCTGGTTCTCACTGCCTCCTGGAACCCTTTCAAATGCCACAGACAATTTGGCCCTCTCTGCTTTCCTGCGGACTCCATCCTCAAAAGCACCTATTTTCGCTTTCGGCAGCCTCCGGAGCAAAAAAGACAAACGTCCAGCTTTTGCTGCCACAGCAAAGGTGCCAGCGTGGAAAAGTAATGCTGGTTCTCACTGCCTCCTGGAACCCTTTCAAATGCCCCAGACAATTTGGCCCTCTCTGCTTTCCTGCGGACTCCATCCTCAAAAGCACCTGTTTTCGCTTTCGGCAGCCTACGGAGCAAAAAAGACAAACGTCCAGCTTTTGCTGCCACAGCAAAGGTGCCAGCGGGGAAAAGTAATGCTGGTTCTCACTGCCTCCTGGAACCCTTTCAAATGCCACAGACAATTTGGCCCTCTCTGCTTTCCTGTGGACTCCATCCTCAAAAGCACCTGTTTTCGCTTTCGGCAGCCTCCGGAGCAAAAAAGACAAACGTCCAGCTTTTGCTGCCACAGCAAAGGTGCCAGCGTGGAAAAGTAATGCTGGTTCTCACTGCCTCCTGGAACCCTTTCAAATGCCCCAGACAATTTGGCCCTCTCTGCTTTCCTGCGGACTCCATCCTCAAAAGCACCTGTTTTCGCTTTCGGCAGCCTCCGGAGCAAAAAAGACAAACGTCCAGCTTTTGCTGCCACAGCAAAGGTGCCAGCGGGGAAAAATAATGCTGGTTCTCACTGCCTCCTGGAACCCTTTCAAATGCCCCAGACAATTTGGCCCTCTCTGCTTTCCTGCGGACTCCATCCTCAAAAGCACCTGTTTTCACTTTCGGCAGCCTCCGGAGCAAAAAAGACAAACGTCCAGCTTTTGCTGCCACAGCAAAGGTGCCAGCGGGGAAAAGTAATGCTGGTTCTCACTGCCTCCTGGAACCCTTTCAAATGTCACAGACAATTTGGCCCTCTCTGCTTTGCTGCAGACTCCATCCTCAAAAGCAGCTGTTTTCGCTTTCGGCGCCCTCCGGAGCAAAAAAGACAAACGTCCAGCTTTTGCTGCCACAGCAAAGGTGCCAGCGGGGAAAAGTAATGCTGGTTCTCACTGCCTCCTGGAACCCTTTCAAATGCCCCAGACAATTTGGCCCTCTCTGCTTTCCTGCGGACTCTATCCTCAAAAGCGCCTTTTTTCACTTTCGGCGCCCTCCGGTGGTAAAAAGACAAACGTCCAGCTTTTGCTGCCGCAGCAAAGGTGCCAGCGGGGAAAAGTAATGCTGGTCCTCACTGCCTCCTGGAACCTCTTTAAATGCCAAAGACAATTTGGCCCTCTCTGCTTTCCTGCGGACTCCATCATCAAAAGCACCTGTTTTCGCTTTCGGCAGCCTCCGGAGCAAAAAAGACAAACGTCCAGCTTTTGCTGCCACAGCAAAGGTGCCAGCGGGGAAAAGTAATGCTGGTTCTCACTGCCTCCTGGAACCCTTTCAAATGCCACAGACAATTTGGCCCTCTCTGCTTTCCTGCGGACTCCATCCTCAAAAGCACCTGTTTTCGCTTTCGGCAGCCTCCGGAGCAAAAAAGACAAACGTCCAGCTTTTGCTGCCACAGCAAAGGTGCCAGCGGGGAAAAGTAGTGCTGGTTCTCACTGCCTCCTGGAACCCTTTCAAATGTCACAGACAATTTGGCCCTCTCTGCTTTCCTGCGGACTCCATCCTCAAAAGCAGCTGTTTTCGGTTTCGGCAGCCTCCGGAGCAAAAAAGACAAACGTCCAGCTTTTGCTGCCACAGCAAAGGTGCCAGCGGGGAAAAGTAATGCTGGTTCTCACTGCCTCCTGGAACCCTTTCAAATGCCCCAGACAATTTGGCCCTCTCTGCTTTCCTGCGGACTCTATCCTCAAAAGTGCCTTTTTTCACTTTCGGCGCCCTCCGGTGGTAAAAAGACAAACGTCCAGCTTTTGCTGCCGCAGCAAAGGTGCCAGCGGGGAAAAGTAATGCTGGTCCTCACTGCCTCCTGTAATCTCTTTAAATGCCAAAGACAATTTGGCCCTCTCTGCTTTCCTGCGGAGTCCATCCTCAAAAGCACCTATTTTCGCTTTCGGCAGCCTCCGGAGCAAAAAAGACAAACGTCCAGCTTTTGCTGCCACAGCAAAGGTGCCAGCGGGGAAAAGTAATGCTGGTTCTCACTGCCTCCTGGAACCCTTTCAAATGCCCCAGACAATTTGGCCCTCTCTGCTTTCCTGCGGACTCCATCATCAAAAGCACCTGTTTTCGCTTTCGGCAGCCTCCGGAGCAAAAAAGACAAACGTCCAGCTTTTGCTGCCACAGCAAAGGTGCCAGCGGGGAAAAGTAATGCTGGTTCTCACTGCCTCCTGGAACCCTTTCAAATGTCACAGACAATTTGGCCCTCTCTGCTTTGCTGCAGACTCCATCCTCAAAAGCAGCTGTTTTCGCTTTCGGCGCCCTCCGGAGCAAAAAAGACAAACGTCCAGCTTTTGCTGCCACAGCAAAGGTGCCAGCGGGGAAAAGTAATGCTGGTTCTCACTGCCTCCTGGAACCCTTTCAAATGCCCCAGACAATTTGGCCCTCTCTGCTTTCCTGCGGACTCTATCCTCAAAAGCGCCTTTTTTCACTTTCGGCGCCCTCCGGTGGTAAAAAGACAAACGTCCAGCTTTTGCTGCCGCAGCAAAGGTGCCAGCGGGGAAAAGTAATGCTGGTCCTCACTGCCTCCTGGAACCTCTTTAAATGCCAAAGACAATTTGGCCCTCTCTGCTTTCCTGCGGACTCCATCATCAAAAGCACCTGTTTTCGCTTTCGGCAGCCTCCGGAGCAAAAAAGACAAACGTCCAGCTTTTGCTGCCACAGCAAAGGTGCCAGCGGGGAAAAGTAATGCTGGTTCTCACTGCCTCCTGGAACCCTTTCAAATGCCACAGACAATTTGGCCCTCTCTGCTTTCCTGCGGACTCCATCCTCAAAAGCACCTGTTTTCGCTTTCGGCAGCCTCCGGAGCAAAAAAGACAAACGTCCAGCTTTTGCTGCCACAGCAAAGGTGCCAGCGGGGAAAAGTAGTGCTGGTTCTCACTGCCTCCTGGAACCCTTTCAAATGTCACAGACAATTTGGCCCTCTCTGCTTTCCTGCGGACTCCATCCTCAAAAGCAGCTGTTTTCGGTTTCGGCAGCCTCCGGAGCAAAAAAGACAAACGTCCAGCTTTTGCTGCCACAGCAAAGGTGCCAGCGGGGAAAAGTAATGCTGGTTCTCACTGCCTCCTGGAACCCTTTCAAATGCCCCAGACAATTTGGCCCTCTCTGCTTTCCTGCGGACTCTATCCTCAAAAGTGCCTTTTTTCACTTTCGGCGCCCTCCGGTGGTAAAAAGACAAACGTCCAGCTTTTGCTGCCGCAGCAAAGGTGCCAGCGGGGAAAAGTAATGCTGGTCCTCACTGCCTCCTGTAATCTCTTTAAATGCCAAAGACAATTTGGCCCTCTCTGCTTTCCTGCGGACTCCATCCTCAAAAGCACCTATTTTCGCTTTCGGCAGCCTCCGGAGCAAAAAAGACAAACGTCCAGCTTTTGCTGCCACAGCAAAGGTGCCAGCGTGGAAAAGTAATGCTGGTTCTCACTGCCTCCTGGAACCCTTTCAAATGCCCCAGACAATTTGGCCCTCTCTGCTTTCCTGCGGACTCCATCCTCAAAAGCACCTGTTTTCGCTTTCGGCAGCCTACGGAGCAAAAAAGACAAACGTCCAGCTTTTGCTGCCACAGCAAAGGTGCCAGCGGGGAAAAGTAATGCTGGTTCTCACTGCCTCCTGGAACCCTTTCAAATGCCACAGACAATTTGGCCCTCTCTGCTTTCCTGTGGACTCCATCCTCAAAAGCACCTGTTTTCGCTTTCGGCAGCCTCCGGAGCAAAAAAGACAAACGTCCAGCTTTTGCTGCCACAGCAAAGGTGCCAGCGTGGAAAAGTAATGCTGGTTCTCACTGCCTCCTGGAACCCTTTCAAATGCCCCAGACAATTTGGCCCTCTCTGCTTTCCTGCGGACTCCATCCTCAAAAGCACCTGTTTTCGCTTTCGGCAGCCTCCGGAGCAAAAAAGACAAACGTCCAGCTTTTGCTGCCACAGCAAAGGTGCCAGCGGGGAAAAATAATGCTGGTTCTCACTGCCTCCTGGAACCCTTTCAAATGCCCCAGACAATTTGGCCCTCTCTGCTTTCCTGCGGACTCCATCCTCAAAAGCACCTGTTTTCACTTTCGGCAGCCTCCGGAGCAAAAAAGACAAACGTCCAGCTTTTGCTGCCACAGCAAAGGTGCCAGCGGGGAAAAGTAATGCTGGTTCTCACTGCCTCCTGGAACCCTTTCAAATGTCACAGACAATTTGGCCCTCTCTGCTTTGCTGCAGACTCCATCCTCAAAAGCAGCTGTTTTCGCTTTCGGCGCCCTCCGGAGCAAAAAAGACAAACGTCCAGCTTTTGCTGCCACAGCAAAGGTGCCAGCGGGGAAAAGTAATGCTGGTTCTCACTGCCTCCTGGAACCCTTTCAAATGCCCCAGACAATTTGGCCCTCTCTGCTTTCCTGCGGACTCTATCCTCAAAAGCGCCTTTTTTCACTTTCGGCGCCCTCCGGTGGTAAAAAGACAAACGTCCAGCTTTTGCTGCCGCAGCAAAGGTGCCAGCGGGGAAAAGTAATGCTGGTCCTCACTGCCTCCTGGAACCTCTTTAAATGCCAAAGACAATTTGGCCCTCTCTGCTTTCCTGCGGACTCCATCATCAAAAGCACCTGTTTTCGCTTTCGGCAGCCTCCGGAGCAAAAAAGACAAACGTCCAGCTTTTGCTGCCACAGCAAAGGTGCCAGCGGGGAAAAGTAATGCTGGTTCTCACTGCCTCCTGGAACCCTTTCAAATGCCACAGACAATTTGGCCCTCTCTGCTTTCCTGCGGACTCCATCCTCAAAAGCACCTGTTTTCGCTTTCGGCAGCCTCCGGAGCAAAAAAGACAAACGTCCAGCTTTTGCTGCCACAGCAAAGGTGCCAGCGGGGAAAAGTAGTGCTGGTTCTCACTGCCTCCTGGAACCCTTTCAAATGTCACAGACAATTTGGCCCTCTCTGCTTTCCTGCGGACTCCATCCTCAAAAGCAGCTGTTTTCGGTTTCGGCAGCCTCCGGAGCAAAAAAGACAAACGTCCAGCTTTTGCTGCCACAGCAAAGGTGCCAGCGGGGAAAAGTAATGCTGGTTCTCACTGCCTCCTGGAACCCTTTCAAATGCCCCAGACAATTTGGCCCTCTCTGCTTTCCTGCGGACTCTATCCTCAAAAGTGCCTTTTTTCACTTTCGGCGCCCTCCGGAGCAAAAAAGACAAACGTCCAGCTTTTGCTGCCGCAGCAAAGGTGCCAGCGGGGAAAAGTAATGCTGGTCCTCACTGCCTCCTGTAATCTCTTTAAATGCCAAAGACAATTTGGCCCTCTCTGCTTTCCTGCGGAGTCCATCCTCAAAAGCACCTATTTTCGCTTTCGGCAGCCTCCGGAGCAAAAAAGACAAACGTCCAGCTTTTGCTGCCACAGCAAAGGTGCCAGCGGGGAAAAGTAATGCTGGTTCTCACTGCCTCCTGGAACCCTTTCAAATGCCCCAGACAATTTGGCCCTCTCTGCTTTCCTGCGGACTCCATCATCAAAAGCACCTGTTTTCGCTTTCGGCAGCCTCCGGAGCAAAAAAGACAAACGTCCAGCTTTTGCTGCCACAGCAAAGGTGCCAGCGGGGAAAAGTAATGCTGGTTCTCACTGCCTCCTGGAACCCTTTCAAATGCCCCAGACAATTTGGCCCTCTCTGCTTTCCTGCGGACTCTATCCTCAAAAGCGCCTTTTTTCACTTTCGGCGCCCTCCGGTGGTAAAAAGACAAACGTCCAGCTTTTGCTGCCGCAGCAAAGGTGCCAGCGGGGAAAAGTAATGCTGGTCCTCACTGCCTCCTGGAACCTCTTTAAATGCCAAAGACAATTTGGCCCTCTCTGCTTTCCTGCGGACTCCATCATCAAAAGCACCTGTTTTCGCTTTCGGCAGCCTCCGGAGCAAAAAAGACAAACGTCCAGCTTTTGCTGCCACAGCAAAGGTGCCAGCGGGGAAAAGTAATGCTGGTTCTCACTGCCTCCTGGAACCCTTTCAAATGCCACAGACAATTTGGCCCTCTCTGCTTTCCTGCGGACTCCATCCTCAAAAGCACCTGTTTTCGCTTTCGGCAGCCTCCGGAGCAAAAAAGACAAACGTCCAGCTTTTGCTGCCACAGCAAAGGTGCCAGCGGGGAAAAGTAGTGCTGGTTCTCACTGCCTCCTGGAACCCTTTCAAATGTCACAGACAATTTGGCCCTCTCTGCTTTCCTGCGGACTCCATCCTCAAAAGCAGCTGTTTTCGGTTTCGGCAGCCTCCGGAGCAAAAAAGACAAACGTCCAGCTTTTGCTGCCACAGCAAAGGTGCCAGCGGGGAAAAGTAATGCTGGTTCTCACTGCCTCCTGGAACCCTTTCAAATGCCCCAGACAATTTGGCCCTCTCTGCTTTCCTGCGGACTCTATCCTCAAAAGTGCCTTTTTTCACTTTCGGCGCCCTCCGGTGGTAAAAAGACAAACGTCCAGCTTTTGCTGCCGCAGCAAAGGTGCCAGCGGGGAAAAGTAATGCTGGTCCTCACTGCCTCCTGTAATCTCTTTAAATGCCAAAGACAATTTGGCCCTCTCTGCTTTCCTGCGGAGTCCATCCTCAAAAGCACCTATTTTCGCTTTCGGCAGCCTCCGGAGCAAAAAAGACAAACGTCCAGCTTTTGCTGCCACAGCAAAGGTGCCAGCGGGGAAAAGTAATGCTGGTTCTCACTGCCTCCTGGAACCCTTTCAAATGCCCCAGACAATTTGGCCCTCTCTGCTTTCCTGCGGACTCCATCATCAAAAGCACCTGTTTTCGCTTTCGGCAGCCTCCGGAGCAAAAAAGACAAACGTCCAGCTTTTGCTGCCACAGCAAAGGTGCCAGCGGGGAAAAGTAATGCTGGTTCTCACTGCCTCCTGGAACCCTTTCAAATGTCACAGACAATTTGGCCCTCTCTGCTTTGCTGCAGACTCCATCCTCAAAAGCAGCTGTTTTCGCTTTCGGCGCCCTCCGGAGCAAAAAAGACAAACGTCCAGCTTTTGCTGCCACAGCAAAGGTGCCAGCGGGGAAAAGTAATGCTGGTTCTCACTGCCTCCTGGAACCCTTTCAAATGCCCCAGACAATTTGGCCCTCTCTGCTTTCCTGCGGACTCTATCCTCAAAAGCGCCTTTTTTCACTTTCGGCGCCCTCCGGTGGTAAAAAGACAAACGTCCAGCTTTTGCTGCCGCAGCAAAGGTGCCAGCGGGGAAAAGTAATGCTGGTCCTCACTGCCTCCTGGAACCTCTTTAAATGCCAAAGACAATTTGGCCCTCTCTGCTTTCCTGCGGACTCCATCATCAAAAGCACCTGTTTTCGCTTTCGGCAGCCTCCGGAGCAAAAAAGACAAACGTCCAGCTTTTGCTGCCACAGCAAAGGTGCCAGCGGGGAAAAGTAATGCTGGTTCTCACTGCCTCCTGGAACCCTTTCAAATGCCACAGACAATTTGGCCCTCTCTGCTTTCCTGCGGACTCCATCCTCAAAAGCACCTGTTTTCGCTTTCGGCAGCCTCCGGAGCAAAAAAGACAAACGTCCAGCTTTTGCTGCCACAGCAAAGGTGCCAGCGGGGAAAAGTAGTGCTGGTTCTCACTGCCTCCTGGAACCCTTTCAAATGTCACAGACAATTTGGCCCTCTCTGCTTTCCTGCGGACTCCATCCTCAAAAGCAGCTGTTTTCGGTTTCGGCAGCCTCCGGAGCAAAAAAGACAAACGTCCAGCTTTTGCTGCCACAGCAAAGGTGCCAGCGGGGAAAAGTAATGCTGGTTCTCACTGCCTCCTGGAACCCTTTCAAATGCCCCAGACAATTTGGCCCTCTCTGCTTTCCTGCGGACTCTATCCTCAAAAGTGCCTTTTTTCACTTTCGGCGCCCTCCGGTGGTAAAAAGACAAACGTCCAGCTTTTGCTGCCGCAGCAAAGGTGCCAGCGGGGAAAAGTAATGCTGGTCCTCACTGCCTCCTGTAATCTCTTTAAATGCCAAAGACAATTTGGCCCTCTCTGCTTTCCTGCGGAGTCCATCCTCAAAAGCACCTATTTTCGCTTTCGGCAGCCTCCGGAGCAAAAAAGACAAACGTCCAGCTTTTGCTGCCACAGCAAAGGTGCCAGCGGGGAAAAGTAATGCTGGTTCTCACTGCCTCCTGGAACCCTTTCAAATGCCCCAGACAATTTGGCCCTCTCTGCTTTCCTGCGGACTCCATCATCAAAAGCACCTGTTTTCGCTTTCGGCAGCCTCCGGAGCAAAAAAGACAAACGTCCAGCTTTTGCTGCCACAGCAAAGGTGCCAGCGGGGAAAAGTAATGCTGGTTCTCACTGCCTCCTGGAACCCTTTCAAATGCCACAGACAATTTGGCCCTCTCTGCTTTCCTGCGGACTCCATCCTCAAAAGCACCTGTTTTCGCTTTCGGCAGCCTCCGGAGCAAAAAAGACAAACGTCCAGCTTTTGCTGCCACAGCAAAGGTGCCAGCGGGGAAAAGTAGTGCTGGTTCTCACTGCCTCCTGGAACCCTTTCAAATGCCACAGACAATTTGGCCCTCTCTGCTTTCCTGCGGACTCTATCCTCAAAAGCGCCTTTTTTCACTTTCGGCGCCCTCTGGTGGTAAAAAGACAAACGTCCAGCTTTTGCTGCCGCAGCAAAGGTGCCAGCGGGGAAAAGTAATGCTGGTCCTCACTGCCTCCTGGAATCTCTTTAAATGCCAAAGACAATTTGGCCCTCTCTGCTTTCCTGCGGACTCCATCATCAAAAGCACCTGTTTTCGCTTTCGGCAGCCTCCGGAGCAAAAAAGACAAACGTCCAGCTTTTGCTGCCACAGCAAAGGTGCCAGCGGGGAAAAGTAATGCTGGTTCTCACTGCCTCCTGGAACCCTTTCAAATGTCACAGACAATTTGGCCCTCTCTGCTTTCCTGCGGACTCCATCCTCAAAAGCAGCTGTTTTCGCTTTCGGCAGCCTCCGGAGCAAAAAAGACAAACGTCCAGATTTTGCTGCCACAGCAAAGGTGCCAGCGGGGAAAAGTAATGCTGGTTCTCACTGCCTCCTGGAACCCTTTCAAATGCCCCAGACAATTTGGCCCTCTCTGCTTTCCTGCGGACTCTATCCTCAAAAGCGCCTTTTTTCACTTTTGGCGCCCTCCGGTGGTAAAAAGACAAACGTCCAGCTTTTGCTGCCGCAGCAAAGGTGCCAGCGGGGAAAAGTAATGCTGGTCCTCACTGCCTCCTGGAACCTCTTTAAATGCCAAAGACAATTTGGCCCTCTCTGCTTTCCTGCGGACTCCATCCTCAAAAGCACCTGTTTTCGCTTTCGGCAGCCTCCGGAGCAAAAAAGACAAACGTCCAGCTTTTGCTGCCACAGCAAAGGTGCCAGCGGGGAAAAGTAATGCTGGTTCTCACTGCCTCCTGGAACCCTTTCAAATGCCCCAGACAATTTGGCCCTCTCTGCTTTCCTGCGGACTCCATCCTCAAAAGCACCTGTTTTCGCTTTCGGCAGCCTCCGGAGCAAAAAAGACAAACGTCCAGCTTTTGCTGCCACAGCAAAGGTGCCAGCGGGGAAAAGTAATGCTGGTTCTCACTGCCTCCTGGAACCCTTTCAAATGCCCCAGACAATTTGGCCCTCTCTGCTTTCCTGCGGACTCCATCCTCAAAAGCAGCTGTTTTCGCTTTCGGCAGACTCCGGAGCAAAAAAGACAAACGTCCAGCTTTTGCTGCCACAGCAAAGGTGCCAGCGGGGAAAAGTAATGCTGGTTCTCACTGCCTCCTGGAACCCTTTCAAATGCCACAGACAATTTGGCCCTCTCTGCTTTCCTGCGGACTCCATCCTCAAAAGCACCTGTTTTCGCTTTCGGCAACCTCCGGAGCAAAAAAGAGAAACGTCCAGCTTTTGCTGCCACAGCAAAGGTGCCAGCGGGGAAAAGTAATGCTGGTTCTCACTGCCTCCTGGAACCCTTTCAAATGCCACAGACAATTTGGCCCTCTCTGCTTTCCTGCGGACTCCATCCTCAAAAGCACCTGTTTTCGCTTTCGGCAGCCTCCGGAGCAAAAAAGACAAACGTCCAGCTTTTGCTGCCACAGCAAACGTGCCAGCAGGGAAAAGTAATGCTGGTTCTCACTGCCTCCTGGAACTCCTTCAAATACCCCAGACAATTTGGCCCTCTCTGCTTTCCTGCGGACTCCATCCTCAAAAGCAGCTGTTTTCGCTTTCGGCAGCCTCCGGAGCAAAAAAGACAAACGTCCAGCTTTTGCTGCCACAGCAAAGGTGCCAGCGGGGAAAAGTAATGCTGGTTCTCACTGCCTCCTGGAACCCTTTCAAATGCCCCAGACAATTTGGCCCTCTCTGCTTTCCTGCGGACTCTATCCTCAAAAGCGCCTTTTTTCACTTTCGGCGCCCTCCGGTGGTAAAAAGACAAACGTCCAGCTTTTGCTGCCGCAGCAAAGGTGCCAGCGGGGAAAAGTAATGCTGGTCCTCACTGCCTCCTGGAATCTCTTTAAATGCCAAAGACAATTTGGCCCTCTCTGCTTTCCTGCGGACTCCATCATCAAAAGCACCTGTTTTCGCTTTCGGCAGACTCCGGAGCAAAAAAGACAAACGTCCAGCTTTTGCTGCCACAGCAAAGGTGCCAGCGGGGAAAAGTAATGCTGGTTCTCACTGCCTCCTGGAACCCTTTCAAATGCCACAGACAATTTGGCCCTCTCTGCTTTCCTGCGGACTCCATCCTCAAAAGCACCTATTTTCGCTTTCGGCAGCCTCCGGAGCAAAAAAGACAAACGTCCAGCTTTTGCTGCCACAGCAAAGGTGCCAGCGGGGAAAAGTAATGCTGGTTCTCACTGCCTCCTGGAACCCTTTCAAATGCCCCAGACAATTTGGCCCTCTCTGCTTTCCTGCGGACTCCATCCTCAAAAGCACCTGTTTTCGCTTTCGGCAGCCTCCGGAGCAAAAAAGACAAACGTCCAGCTTTTGCTGCCACAACAAAGGTGCCAGCGGGGAAAAGTAATGCTGGTTCTCACTGCCTCCTGGAACCCTTTCAAATGTCACAGACAATTTGGCCCTCTCTGCTTTGCTGCGGACTCCATCCTCAAAAGCAGCTGTTTTCGCTTTCGGCAGCCTCCGGAGCAAAAAAGACAAACGTCCAGATTTTGCTGCCACAGCAAAGGTGCCAGCGGGGAAAAGTAATGCTGGTTCTCACTGCCTCCTGGAACCTCTTTAAATGCCAAAGACAATTTGGCCCTCTCTGCTTTCCTGCGGACTCCATCCTCAAAAGCACCTGTTTTCGCTTTCGGCAGCCTCCGGAGCAAAAAAGACAAACGTCCAGCTTTTGCTGCCACAGCAAAGGTGCCAGCGGGGAAAAGTAATGCTGGTTCTCACTGCCTCCTGGAACCCTTTCAAATGCCACAGACAATTTGGCCCTCTCTGCTTTCCTGCGGACTCCATCCTCAAAAGAACCTATTTTCGCTTTCGGCAGCCTCCGGAGCAAAAAAGACAAACGTCCAGCTTTTGCTGCCACAGCAAAGGTGCCAGCGGGGAAAAGTAATGCTGGTTCTCACTGCCTCCTGGAACCCTTTCAAATGCCACAGACAATTTGGCCCTCTCTGCTTTCCTGCGGACTCCATCCTCAAAAGCACCTATTTTCGCTTTTGGCAACCTCCGGAGCAAAAAAGACAAACGTCCAGCTTTTGCTGCCACAGCAAAGGTGCCAGCGGGGAAAAGTAATGCTGGTTCTCACTGCCTCCTGGAACCCTTTCAAATGCCACAGACAATTTGGCCCTCTCTGCTTTCCTGCGGACTCCATCATCAAAAGCACCTGTTTTCGCTTTCGGCAGCCTCCGGAGCAAAAACGACAAACGTCCAGCTTTTGCTGCCACAGCAAAGGTGCCAGCAGGGAAAAGTAATGCTGGTTCTCACTGCCTCCTGGAACCCTTTCAAATGCCCCAGACAATTTGGCCCTCTCTGCTTTCCTGCGGACTCCATCCTCAAAAGCACCTGTTTTCACTTTCGGCAGCCTCCGGAGCAAAAAAGACAAACGTCCAGCTTTTGCTGCCACAGCAAAGGTGCCAGCGGGGAAAAGTAATGCTGGTTCTCACTGCCTCCTGGAACCCTTTCAAATGCCACAGACAATTTGGCCCTCTCTGCTTTCCTGCGGACTCCATCCTCAAAAGCACCTGTTTTCACTTTCGGCAGCCTCCGGAGCAAAAAAGACAAACGTCCAGCTTTTGCTGCCACAGCAAAGGTGCCAGCGGGGAAAAGTAATGCTGGTTCTCACTGCCTCCTGGAACCCTTTCAAATGCCACAGACAATTTGGCCCTCTCTGCTTTCCTGCGGACTCCATCCTCAAAAGCACCTGTTTTCGCTTTCGGCAACCTCCGGAGCAAAAAAGACAAACGTCCAGCTTTTGCTGCCACAGCAAAGGTGCCAGCGGGGAAAAGTAATGCTGGTTCTCACTGCCTCCTGGAACCCTTTCAAATGCCACAGACAATTTGGCCCTCTCTGCTTTCCTGCGGACTCCATCCTCTAAAGCACCTGTTTTCGCTTTCGGCAGCCTCCGGAGCAAAAAAGACAAACGTCCAGCTTTTGCTGCCACAGCAAACGTGCCAGCAGGGAAAAGTAATGCTGGTTCTCACTGCCTCCTGGAACTCCTTCAAATACCCCAGACAATTTGGCTCTCTCTGCTTTCCTGCGGACTCCATCCTCAAAAGCACCTGTTTTCGCTTTCGGCAGCCTCCGGAGCAAAAAGACAAACGTCCAGCTTTTGCTGCCACAGCAAAGGTGCCAGCGGGGAAAAGTAATGCTGGTTCTCACTGCCTCCTGGAACCCTTTCAAATGCCCCAGACAATTTGGCCCTCTCTGCTTTCCTGCGGACTCTATCCTCAAAAGCGCCTTTTTTCACTTTCGGCGGCCCTCCGGTGGTAAAAAGACAAACGTCCAGCTTTTGCTGCCGCAGCAAAGGTGCCAGCGGGGAAAAGTAATGCTGGTCCTCACTGCCTCCTGGAACCTCTTTAAATGCCAAAGACAATTTGGCCCTCTCTGCTTTCCTGCGGACTCCATCATCAAAAGCACCTGTTTTCGCTTTCGGCAGCCTCCGGAGCAAAAAAGACAAACGTCCAGCTTTTGCTGCCACAGCAAAGGTGCCAGCGGGGAAAAGTAATGCTGGTTCTCACTGCCTCCTGGAACCCTTTCAAATGCCACAGACAATTTGGCCCTCTATGCTTTCCTGCGGACTCCATCCTCAAAAGCACCTGTTTTCGCTTTCGGCAGCCTCCATTGCAAAAAAGACAAACGTCCAGCTTTTGCTGCCACAGCAAAGGTGCCAGCGGGGAAAAGTAATGCTGGTTCTCATAGCCTCCTGGAACCCTTTCAAATGTCACAGACAATTTGGCCCTCTCTGCTTTCCTGCGGACTCCATCCTCAAAAGCAGCTGTTTTCGGTTTCGGCAGCCTCCGGAGCAAAAAAGACAAACGTCCAGCTTTTGCTGCCACAGCAAAGGTGCCAGCGGGAAAAGTAATGCTGGTTCTCACTGCCTCCTGGAACCCTTTCAAATGCCCCAGACAATTTGGCCCTCTCTGCTTTCCTGCGGACTCTATCCTCAAAAGCGCCTTTTTTCACTTTCGGCGCCCTCCGGTGGTAAAAAGACAAGCGTCCAGCTTTTGCTGCCGCAGCAAAGGTGCCAGCGGGGAAAAGTAATGCTGGTCCTCACTGCCTCCTGGAACCTCTTTAAATGCCAAAGACAATTTGGCCCTCTCTGCTTTCCTGCGGACTCCATCATCAAAAGCACCTGTTTTCGCTTTCGGCAGCCTCCGGAGCAAAAAAGACAAACGTCCAGCTTTTGCTGCCACAGCAAAGGTGCCAGCGGGGAAAAGTAATGCTGGTTCTCACTGCCTCCTGGAACCCTTTCAAATGCCACAGACAATTTGGCCCTCTCTGCTTTCCTGCGGACTCCATC